>NC_087063.1:53200161-53303401 GCF_963678635.1 Symsagittifera roscoffensis | reverse complement strand
GTTGTCCATTGTTGTTAAAGCTGGGACTTTTTTTATGAAGTCATTTTTTTTTTTCGGCTGAACTCAAAGATTGTCGGGTTTTTTTTCTTTTCGTAATTTTTGTTCCATTGTTGCTGTCTTAAAATTCTAGTGTCAGGCATGTTTGCCTAGAATGAACCTCTATCGAGATATATGAAAGTTTATCATGACCTAGTTTTTTTTATTAATTTTCATTTTTTTCCGATTTTATGTTCTTTTTTGTGTTAGCGTTGTATCGCAAGTGGTGCGATACTCTGCTTTGCCTCTGTGTTCAAATTATTACTTGCAAATTTCTTGTGCCTTTTTTGGTGAATGGCATTGGCTATTTGTTAACATATGTAGCTGCTTTATTCGTGATTTGTGTTTGTCGGTTGTTAAGCTTGCGTGGCTGATCGGATAGTGCGTGAGAATCGTAATCTCTTGATTGCAGTAGGCTTCAGATTTGAACCCTACACTTAGCCGAGATTTTGCTAACTCGAGGCTTATTTCTTTTTCTTATTTCACTTGATAGACTGCTTTTTGGCCGTGTTCTCGCAAGTGTTTGCAAAGCGCTACTTCGCCTCTCTGTAAATAATTAGTCGTCACCTGGAATTGTGTTGGTGGACGCGTGTTTATTAAATTGCCCATTCGATAATTGAAGATATGGTTATTTTAGACGTTTTAAAATTTTTTTGTTTGACTAAGGTTTTCATTTTTTTCTTTGACTAAAGTACGTTTTTATGCATTTTATGAGTCTTTGAACAAAGTTCGGACTCCTATATAGGTAGCGATGATTTTTTTGTTATTCTTTCAAGAAAAGTCTTGAACTTTTTTCAGGCTCATTCTTTTCGCGGTTTTTTTTTAATTTTTTTTAAAGTTCTTCATTTCCTTCGTCCAATTAAAGGCAAACTCCACTATCTAACATCTAAAATGAAAAGTGCACGAAAACTTGAAGCACTTCTGAGTTCGAAAATGGAATTTAAACATCAGATTTCCCAGCAAAAAAAAAACGTTTTATCTATTGATCCAGTTTCTCAAATTGGGTTAATTTTATCAAAAAAGTGTCAATCATGAATTGTTGTAGAATTTTAAAGAGCTATAAAGCCATCTCTTTTGTTCTTTGAAGTTTGACAATTGAGATGTTTTTTAAAAAACAAGTCTTTTGTTTATTTGCGTTCATTGACTCTTTTCTAACTGTCTGTTGGCTTTGTATTGGTATTTTTTTCTGTTTATTTGCGTTCATTGACTCTTTTAAATTTCGCTGTTGGCTTGGTGTTGGAAGTAAAAGTAGTGCGAAGCTCCGCTTTGTCGATGTGTTTCACAGTTCTAATGAAACTAAATTTGTGTTTCATTCCAAGAGTGGTTTGGCTGAGTTGCCGCGCTGTAATTTTTTTTGATTTTTTGTTTTATCGATGGAGATATGTTTTTCTCAAGTTGAACTTCATTCGAGACAAATGTATGAAATTTTTTTTGAGCAGTTTTTCGGGACCTTTTTATCTATGCGGTAATAATGGTATTGCAATCGGGTACTAGACTTTTCCCGTAAACAACTTTGTCCACAGGACTCATTGGGCTCCTGGTGGTACCTTGGTTCACCATGAATTCAAATTTTGTAGTGACTCTTGTACACTTAGCCTATTGATAACGAATACGCCTAGGACGGCAAAGGTCCTGGGTTAGCATCTGACCAGGACCAATTTTTTTTTCAAACGGTAAAGGTTCAGGTTCAAAAAGATTCAGCCTTTTATTTGTCTGGTTATGTTTTGTCGGCTTAGTTGCCATATTTAACAATCGTTTATTTTAGCTGTAAACAGTTTTCAATGCTGTTGTTTCTAGCTTTTAAAAAATCCGGCCGAATCGAAATTTGTTTTTCACCTTGGTTGTAATTTTACCTGCTCGATTCGTAAAAATTTCACTTTTAATTTTTTATTGGTTTAATAAATTTCGGCCTATGAATAACGTTTCACCTGTGTTAGTGTTTTCAAAAAACCTAGCATGTTTTTTCTCAAGCGTCCTTTGCAAATCGCAAGTTCCGTCTTTTTTTTCAAACGCAGTTTGCTTATTCTAGTGCAAACCTATGATGAAAGGTTATCGAAATAACAGATTTTGACGAGAATGGTATACTTCTTCGAAAATATCGACGCCTTGATCTCAATTAAAAAGTTATTCTGTACTGTTCAAATTTTCTGTAATTTTTGTAGGTTAGAAACTTGGCGGCCATTTGTTCTCACTTTTGTCTAAATTATGCGCTTTTTTGCATTTAGCTATGATGCTTAATGCGGAAGCAGAATTTTTTTAGCATGTAAAATTAACCGAAATTATGACACGTTCAAATGTTCTTTAAACTTGCAAGAGTAAATGTCTTGTAATCGGGATATATAGACTTTCTTCCCGTAAACTTTTTCTTTTACGCATTTGTAATTGAAGTTGTTTGATATTGCTTTATTCTTGACAGCAACTTCCAATCCCCTTCTCGCTTGGCCTGATTTTTTTTGTGGTTGCCTTCGCACCCTGTTGTCTTGGTTTCGAGTCCTGGCCATACCTTGTTTTTTTTAAGTGTCTGAAATTAAATTTGTTTCCGGGAAAAATGAATAGTCGGTGTATATATTGTCGGCTTAGTTGCCACATCGCAATTTTTTTTGCTTTGCAAGGAGTTATAATTGTAGTCTCAAATGCATTTGATTATATCCTGTAGTTTTTTAATTTTCCAACCACTACTTGTCGCTTAATGAACGCTCAAAAACTTAAAAGCGTGTTTGTCATATGTTTTTCTGAGATTGAATTTTTCGCATTTCCATAAAATAATGGTTTTTCTTATGATAACAATTTTTCTTTGGCATTTTTTATTTTTGGAATAATTGGCGTCTCACTACTTGCTGTTGGCTTAATAAACGCTCAGAAATTACTGCAAGCTTGTTTAATGCTTGTGGTTGTGCTTCTCGTCTTTTTTTCTGAGATTGAATTTTAGAGAATCCTGGACGTAGTTAATACTCTTATATCGGTCTTGGCCATTTTTTTGTGTTTTGTTTTCAGGAAAAAGTCTTAAGTCTGTTGAGGCTTAAATTTACTTTTTCCTGTTTTGACTCATGACTTCTTTTTAAGTTTAGTTCACGTTTTTTTTTGTTAAGAGGAATGCAAACTCCGCTTCGCCTCTGTCACAAAGAAGTTAATTGGTCCGAGTACTTTCCTTAATTGGTCCGAGTACTTTCCTACAAGACTCTAAGTATGTTTTTAGTTCTTGTTGGTCCGACGTTCGAAGAAAGTACGGATTATTAAAGCTTGTTTTTATTTCTCCAGACATGTTTTGCATTTTTAACTAGCTATTTCTTTTTAAATCATTTGAAATACATTGATGTCGTGCTCTCAAAATTAAAAAAATACCTTTTTTTATAGTAAAGCTATGGGTGTTGTAAAATTGCTTATTTGGCCAATTCGGGATAATAAACACGCGATATATTTTGTAGTTAGTCGTAATATAAGGACACGAGAGGCCAAACACATGCCTTAGTACTTTTACATAGCGTGTGGGTATTGGTACATTTACAAAGCGTGTGGGGAAAATGATAGCTTAGTTTATTTACATAGAGTGTGGGAAAAAATGAAAAACTTTTTAAAAAAATTTCTTTCGATTATTTGATCAATTTTTCAGCTAAAATTTTTACCCTTAAAAAGCATTCGAGACATTCAGCGCTTGGTCGTGATATACGATGAGGCTTGTTGTTGTTCCGACTTTCGATACGAAAGTAACGGAATATTTGTGCTCGGGGTGGGTTTTTTTTTCTTCAGACAAATTTCGACTTTTTAACTAGCCATTTTTGACGGAATTTTTTTATCGTTCGATAGGTATTGTTCCAAATTGGTTGAAAGAAGCTTATTTGCCATAATTTATTTGTTACAAGGAGCGAAGTCTATCATTTTGTACTTGATATGGCGTGTGGGGGGATGATTTTCATTTAAAAAAATTAAACTTAAAAGTTTTAGAAAAAAATTTTCATTTTATTTTTTATTTCATTTAATTTCTTAAATGTTATTACTGCTCCATAAAAATTACAAGGCGGTCGGAGCATTCAGGGCTTCGCCCTGATACGAGCAGTCTTGTTCAGACTTTCGATACGAAAGTAACGGAATATTTGTGCTCGGGGTGGTTTTTTTTCTTCAGACATTTCGACTTTTTAACTAGCCATTTTTGACTGAATTTTTTCTTTCATTCGAAAGCTATTGTTGTCCTGGGCTTAAATTTGAAAAGATGTTTCACCTGTGATCTTTTTTCGTAAAGTTATTGGGGTTTAAAGATTGCCATTTTGGTCAATTTGGGACAATTAACGCACGATATTTTTCGCTCTTTTAACGCGTAAGCGGAGATTTAATCCATCTTAAAAATCGTTACAGATTGGTTGAAAGAAGCTTATTTGCCATAATTGGTTTGTTTCAAGGAACGAAATCTATCATTTTGTACTTTATATGGCGTGTGGGTGGATGATTTTCATAAAAAATATCAAATTAAAAAAAAATTCATTTCTTTTATTTCAATTAATTTTTTAAAGTTATTACTGCTCCGTAAACCTTAAAAGGCAGTCGGAACATTCAGGGCTTCGCCCTGATACGAGCAGTCTTGTTACTCTTTTAAGTTCGTTTTCTTATGAGGAATAAATCGATTTGCTGTTGTTTTCCTTTTCAAACCTAATTTTTCTCGTTCTTGTTTGCAACTTGCCTCTTTGTCGGATTGTTTTTTTTTAATTTAACTTGATTCAGTTTCATTTTCAGAATTTAAGCTTTCAGTGGAATACCAAAATTTTAAAAAGTAAATCATTAAAAATTCATTAAATTCAAAGAGCGACAAACATTATATTTGAAAATGAAAACGACTGTCAGCTGGCTGTTTTGGATATTTTGATGTTATTTTGAGAGGATAAAATTATTTTTTGATCTTTTATTTACGGTCCCAGCAGCGAGGGGCAGTGACACCAGCAGGTCTCTCCTTGCATACACGTAATGATTTCTGGCGGTGTTTTCTTACTGATTTTTTATCCCATTTTACTGTTCTTAAATCTTGTGTATTCTGCAATAAAAGAAAAGCTTCATCGATACACAAGATAATTTTTGGTTATTTATGAAAGCATCATAATTCAGCGAATTGTTGAAAGTATTTTTGATCAGTTATAGCTATTTAAGACGGACTTTTGCTTTGTCTTCTTAATTTTTATAGTCAACTATCTATTTTTACCGCATGAATCAAATCTAGTTTTCGTTTTCCCCCTTAAAATTTTCAGATTAAAGTATTGTTTATAAATTTTCTATAAATATCAATTCCTTCGATTCAAAATTGATCAAGAAAACCGGTATTGGTGTTTTGAAGCGCATGATAGCATTAAAGTTTTCTTCCAAATGTCATATATTTTTCTGAAATCGAGAGTGAACAAACAATTATTTGATCCAATTTTTGTTATCTTACTAATTATTGAAGTTTCAAGTTGTAAAGTTTCAAGTTATATTTTAAGGTAATTTTTCAAAAAATTTTCAAATTTTTTTGACTTCTGTCTTTTTTCACTGACTACCTTCTAGCACAATGTATAGCGTCATTCAATTATTTTTCAAGCTAGTTCAATACTGGCTGTTGTGTTCCGCCTCAGGTTTTCATCCAAATAGAAACAAACATTTGAATTTTTGGGTGTTGTTTTTAGGCGTTTTGTCATTTTTACGGGTCAATGACTTGGTGTATAGCAAGTGGTGCGAAGCTCAGCTTTGACTCTGTGTGAATTTTGTACATTCTAGAATTTGGCTTTTGGTTTTCAGTTTTCCCAGCAGAAAACAATTTTACCTAATTCACCTACGTTTTATTTTGTTTCCTTGCGTTCATTCACTATTTTTCAACTCTCTGTTGCCTATGTTTGAAAAGAGTTCATCGTAGAATAGAAGTATAGTTTTTTGCTAAATTAAGGCTCTTTACTATATTCCTAATTTAACAAGTAGGTAGTTTTTCATCTCAATCATTTAATCCACTTCATTAGATCAAATTTAGAATTGTTAATATTAACGGCAGAAAAAGTGCTCTAAACTATGGATGAAAAGCTACGTAATGCGACAACTCACAAGAACGTGTTGCGAGCTTGACAACAGAGGGTAGGATTTCACGCAAAATTTAGAGCCGTTTTTCATAAACTTAAATCGAGAATATAAAGTTTCCAATTAGCTTCAAAAACTTGCGAGTTGTCGCTTTCCTTAAACGTTGCAAGTTATTTTTTGTTGCGAGTTTTTTTCTTCCCAGTTGTTCTTAGCTTGCGAAAAGCTAAAGTATGTGAGTGTTTTTAAGTCGATTTTTTTTCGACAGCGTAGAACATGCGACCCGCGAACGTTTCAATTTGCTCCAAAACGGCTCAAATGTATTTCTAGCCGTAAAGGTGGACGAGCCAGTATGTCAAAGTGCCAGTGTAACCACGTGTTCAAAGAAGATCTATGTGACAATTTTCAACTAAAAATGCAAATTTTTTACGGTTTAGGTTTTGTCCACTGAATTTCTGGTGGCTTGATTTTTGTCCTGTTTTTTTTTCTTGTCTCTCAGACGTTGAAAATTCACTGGACTCAAAAGGTTTAGTTTCGCAGTTACAGCCAATGCTTACATTTTCTTTAACGTCGGCAGTTTTTGCATCATTAAGAGTCGATGAATGTAGTGAGGTTATGATCATATTTTGTTTTTTTTTATGGATAACTCTATACCCTTGCGATAAGCAAGGGTATTGCAATCAGGTACTAGGCTTTTAACCCGTTAACAACTTTTTTTCACAGATTGTTGATTCTAGTAGGAATGGTTAAATGGACAAAAATAGTGGGAATTTTTCCATTTCTAACATGCTAAAATTCTTGGAATTCGAACAAAACTACCATCACCTAAGTAGTAATTGAGTAATGACTGTTTCAGGTTGGATGTTTTTTTTTCAAAAATTGTGTTTGTATTTCGGGTTTGTGGTTTTTCCTAATTTCTGTGTGTTCATTTTCCATTTTTTTGAATGCACGTTTTTTTCTGGTAGATATTTTTTTGGCTTACTTGTTAAAGCATTGTTTTTTTGCCATTTAAACTTTTTTTTTCACTATAACTGAAAGTTCTGTAATTTATAAAGTTACCAAGTCTGAAGTTTTTTGTTGGATATTTAACAGTTTGTTATCTATGCTTAGTTAGTTTATATTGCGTAATTTGTAGGGCAAAATATTTTCGTATAGGATTATCTACTTCAGTATGGATGGGTTGTAAAGACTTTAAAACTTCATGAAATGTGTTTTGACAAGTTTTGTTTTTCAACAGGTTTCCACTCAATTATTGTTGCCTTTCTTGCCGATAGGTGAATTGTTTCTAATTTTTTTAAAGCTGCTTATGGCATTCATCCGATACAAACATGAAGTTTCTGTAGCTCTAGTTTTTCAAGCTCTTCCGAAAAACTTCATGAAATGCTTTGACAAGTTTTGTTTTTGGCTCAACAGGTGTCCACCAAAATTTTAGTGCCTTTCTTGCCGTTAGGTGAATGGTTTCCAATTGTTTTTAAGCTGCTTAGGAAATTCATTCGATACAAACATGAAGTTTCAGTAGCTCTAGTTTTTAAGTTATATTTTCAACTAGTTTTTATCAACAATTTTTCAGAATTTTTTTACTTCTGTCTTTTTTCCCTGACTATATTCTAGCACAATGTATAGCGTCATTATCTTTTTTTCAACCTAGTTCAATATTGCTGTTGTGTTCCGCCACAGGTTTTCGTCCAATTAGAAACAAAAATTTGAAAATTTTGGGTGTTGTTTTTAAGGCGTTTTGTCATTTTTACGAGTCAATGGCTTGGTGTATAGCAAGTGTGCGAAGCTCAGCTTTGACTCTGTTTAAAATTTGTACATTCTAAAATTTGGCTTTTGGTTTTCAGATTTCCCAGCAGAAAACAATTTTACCTAATTCACCTACGTTCTATTTTGTTTCCTTGCGTTCATTCACTATTTTTCATCTCTGTTGCCTATGTTTGATGAAATGTTTTATGACAAGGTCCGTTTTTGGCTCAATAGGTTTCGACCCATATTTTGTTGCCTTTCTTGTCGTTAGGTGAATGGTTTCCAGTCGTTTTTAAGGCTGCTTATGAAATTCACCCGATACAAACTTGAATTTTCTGTAGCCCTAGTTTTTCAAACTCTTCAAAAAAACTTCATCAAATGTTTTATCACAAGTTTTGTTTTCGGCTCAACAGGTTTCTACCAAATTTTTGTCGCCTTTGTTGCCGTTAGGTGAATAGTTTCCATTTGTTTTTAAGGCTGCTTATGAAATTCATCCGATACGAACATGAAGTTTCTGTAGCTCTAGTTTTTCAAGCTATATTTTCAAGTAATTTTTCAACCATTTTTCAGAATTGTGTCTTATTTTCACTGACTATATGCTAGCACAATGTATAGCGTTTTTCAATTTTTAAGGTAATTAAATATTGGCTGTTGTGTTCCGCCACAGGTTTTTATCCAAATAGAAACAAAACATTTGAATCTTTTGGGCGTTTTGTCATTTTTACGGGTCATTGACTTGGTGTGTAGCAAGTGGTGCGAAGCTCAGCTTTGACTCTGTGTAATTTTTGTACATTCTAAAATTTGGCTTTTAGTTTTCAGATTTCCCAGCAGAATAAGAATTTTACCTAATTAACCTACGTTTTTTTCTGTTTCCTTGCGTTCATTCACTATTTTTCATCTCTGTTGCCTATGTTTGATGAAATGTTTTATGACAAGGTCCGTTTTTGGCTCAATAGGTTTCGACCCATATTTTGTTGCCTTTCTTGTCGTTAGGTGAATGGTTTCCAGTCGTTTTTAAGGCTGCTTATGAAATTCACCCGATACAAACTTGAATTTTCTGTAGCCCTAGTTTTTCAAACTCTTCAAAAAAACTTCATCAAATGTTTTATCACAAGTTTTGTTTTCGGCTCAACCGGTTTCTACCAAAATTTTGTCGCCTTTGTTGCCGTTAGGTGAATAGTTTCCATTTGTTTTTAAGGCTGCTTATGAAATTCATCCGATACGAACATGAAGTTTCTGTAGCTCTAGTTTTTCAAGCTATATTTTCAAGTAATTTTTCAACCATTTTTCAGAATTGTGTCTTATTTTCACTGACTATATGCTAGCACAATGTATAGCGTTTTTCAATTTTTAAGGTAATTAAATATTGGCTGTTGTGTTCCGCCACAGGTTTTTATCCAAATAGAAACAAAACATTTGAATCTTTTGGGCGTTTTGTCATTTTTACGGGTCATTGACTTGGTGTATAGCAAGTGGTGCGAAGCTCAGCTTTGACTCTGTGTAATTTTTGTACATTCTAAAATTTGGCTTTTAGTTTTCAGATTTCCCAGCAGAATAAGAATTTTACCTAATTAACCTACGTTTTTTTCTGTTTCCTTGCGTTCATCCACTATTTTTCATCTCTGTTGCCTATGTTTGAGAAGAGTTCATCGTAGAATAGAAGTATCGGTTTTTACAAACAAAAATGAAGTTTCTGTAGCTCTAGTTTTTCAAGCGCTTCAAAAAAACTTAATGAAATGTTTTTTGACAAGTTCTGTTTTTGGCTCAACAGGTTTCCACCCATTTTTTGTTGCCTTTCTTGTCGTCGGATGAATGGTTTCCTATTGTTTTTAAGGCTGCTTATGAAATTCATCCGATACAAATATGAAGCTTCTGTAGCTCTAGTTTTTAAAGTTAATTTTCAAGTAATTTTTCAAAGTTTTTTTGGAATCTTTTGACTTCTGTCTTTTTTTCACTGACTATATTCTAGCAAAATGTATAGCGTCATTCGATTTTTGTTCAAGCTAGTTCAATACTGGCTGTTGTCTTCCGCCACAGGTTTTCATCAAAATAGAAACAAACATTTGAAAACTTTTGGTGTTTTTTTAGGCGTTTTGTCATTTTTACGTGTCAATGGCTTGATGTATAGTAATTGGTGCGAAGCTCAGCTTTGACTCTGAGTAAAATTTGTCTAACTTTGGCTTTTAGTTTTCAATGTTTCCAGCGGAATAAGAATTTTACCAAATTTACCTAAGTTTTTTGTCTGTTTCCTTTGGTTCATTCACTATTTTTCAACTCTCCGTTGTCTCTGTTTGAAAAGAGTTCATCGTAGAATAGAATCATCGTTTTTTTTGCTTAATTAATGTTCTTTGCTAAATTCCTAATTTTACAGGTATTTCATAAATTACTGGATTTTATTTCAATAATTGTCTGTTTTTGTCACTTGTACAGATCGATTTCTTGTCTTCATGCGAGCTGTTGTTTACGCATGCAAGCTATTGTGTACACAAGCGAGCTGCGCTCATGGTGGTAGATTACGATTGCACCTTTTCCAAAAACAAGTCTGCTAAAATAGTACTATTTTGGTCGCTTTTTTTGTGCAAAGTTTGGCAGTTTAATAGCATGTGATCTCCGCTTTTATCAGTGACTACGGTTTCGGTTCTGTACGCAACAGTAGCACAGTTAGCAGTGGGGTCGAATTAGATGTTCATTTTTTGTAGAGGGAATTTATTTTACAAAACTCATCAATATTTTAATTTTCTTTGATTTTTCCCCTCTTTTTAACCCTTTTTTGCGTTTTGTTGATTGTTTTTGAAGTGCGGCCTTTTCTTTGTGTAAATAACAAGTGAGTTCGATTATTTGGTTCATCTGGCTTTTTGATTTTCTTACTGTACAGGTTTTCAATAGTTCAGCTCCAATAGTTTCCGGACGAGATAATTGCAATAATCCAAGGCGCACGCTAAAAAACGCGATTTTAGAGTTGGGTTAGGTGGGAACCCACGGAAAATCTTGAATATCAAGAAAATTAGAAACAGACAACACGGCGATAATTGTGATGTTGATCATACGAAATACGAATCTTGTTTGGGGTTTGTATCATTATAGCCCCCTTTGTGTTGTAGATGCTTGTTTCTATCCAATGCTTAATTGGGGTTTTTATCATTATAGACCCCCTCCCACCAGCCGTCGTGTTGGTCATGCTGATTTCAATACATGCTTGTTTTAAAACGAAGATTGTGAATTAAACTATAAATTTCAGTGTTATTCAAATCTCGCTCATAAACTATCTCGTTCATTCTGCTGATTCATGGTTTTTGTTTATGGAAGTTAAGAGCAGCCTAACAAAGAAAATGCTTAGATCGCCTTTTTGCCGGGCTTTAGCTAGCATAGAAATAATGAATTCGAAGAAGTTTTTCTTTAAATTTGAGTTTGTCGATTTTTGGGAGATTATTTTCTACACTTAAAATATGTATAATTGGGCAGCTCTCGGTTACTTGTGGATCACGCACATAATTATTATGAATTGATTGGTGTTTTTTCTTCAGCCATGTCTTTTTTTCCATTTGTTTAGTTCAGTGGATTTTGTTCTAATAATGACCAAATTTTTTTCACGTATTCCAGCTGGAAACGTAGTGTTTTATAAGGAACCTAATTTTTTCGGACGCAACTCGCGCAGTAATTTTTGATTAATTTCCAAAACACTTCGCTTTTGCTGCAGACCATTGGCAATGAAAAAGCATCTGTTCGATACGCTTTTTCGGCAAATAGTGTTCACCATTTAAAAGCAGAAATGGCTGAGATGGAGAGATGGGGGAGCGGTAGAATTATCATCTCCCTGTCGGCGTTTCGATGCCGGCAGGCAGCATTTTTTTCTAAAGCTTTCTCATGCTGATTTGCCTTCGTGGAGTTACTTTTTTTTGTTTTCTCGCGTTGTTCGCTTGTCCTGTGTTTACATTTAGTATCATTGCGTTTAAAAAATGAATGAATTTGACCAAAGAAGATTTTATGGGGGACTTTTTTTAACATACTTTGTCGGACTACTTGCTGCGTGGCCTTTTTTGAAAGTTTTTGTTTTTTTTCTCTACTTTTTGGTTATTTCTTTTTTCTAGAATAGCTCTCAAATAATGCTCTCCTATAACAAAAAGGTTCATGGCGGCACAGAAGAAGCCTTACTATCTTTTTCTAAAATTATTTGAAGTATTGGTTGTTGTATTTTAAAGAAATGAAATCCCTATCGATTCAGTTACATTTGTTACGGTAAATATTTGGTTTATCTAATTTTTTGATATTCTTATTTTACAGATTTTTAATAATTCAGCTCAAATAGTTTCTGGTTGAAGTAATTGCAGTAATCGGAAGCCCACGCCAACAAACGCAATTTAGAGTTAGAATGGCTGGGAAACTACGGAATTTTATGAGTATCAAGAAAAAACACGGCGATAGTAGTGATGTTGATCATACGAAAAACGAATCTTGTTTGGGGTTTGTATCATTATAGCCCTTTTCGTTGTGTTGGGCATGCTTTTTTCAATACAGTGCTTGTTTGGGGTTTCTATCATTATAGTACTGGGCAGTCATGTTGGACATGCTGGTATCAATACATGCTTGTTGCAATACGAAGATAGTTAATCAAACGGAAAATTGCGTTGTAATTTCAAATCTCATTCATAAACTATCTCGTGGATTCTGCTGATTTATGGGTTTTAATTATGAAAATTAAGAGCAGCGGAACAAAGAAAATGCTTAGATCGCCTGTTTGCTGGGATAAAGCTAGCATAGAAATTTGAGTTTGTATGTTTTGGGAGATATTTTTAAACACGTAATATAATTATAATTGGGCAATTCTCGGTTACTTGTGGATCGATCGCCCACGTAATTATTTGGTTTTGATTTGCTAGTGATTTGCTAATTTTGTTGATTTTTCTTCAACCAAATCGTTTTTTTTTTCGTTTAGTTAAGAGGCTTTTTTCGAATATTGACCAAATATTTTAAACATACATGAGCTAGCGAGCGTAGTTTTATCTAAGGAATCTACGTTTTTCGTACTGAATTCGCGCGTTAAGTAGTGGTTTTTTTTCAAAATAGTGTTCACTTTTGCTGTTGATCATTGCCAATGAAAAAGCATGAGTTCGATACGCTTTAATGCTAGGTAGTGTTCACCAATTAAAAGCAGAAATTGGGTAGCGGTAGATTTGTTATCTCCCGGTTGGCGTTTCGATTTTGGCTTGCAGATTTTAAAAAAGCTTTTTAGTGCTTTTTTGCTTCGGAGAAGTTACTGTTTGTCGTTTTTTCGCTCGTGTTCGGTTAACCTTGTGCGCACTTTTGGTACCATTGCGTTTAAAAAATGGATGAGTTTGACCGACGAAGATATTTTGTCCGAACACTTGCTGCGCAGCTTTTTGTGATATTTTTTGTTTATTTTCTTGCCTTGTGGTTTCTTCTTTAAAGAAATGCTTAGTATTTGTTCACGCTCAATTTTCGTATTATGGCGCTTTGAGTTTTTTTCTTAAGTTCATTTCCAATTTATTTGCTGAATGGAAGGCACATTATGCTCTCCTGTAACCACAGTTTTCATGGCGGTACAAAATAAGCCTTGCTATCAGTTTCAAAAATGCCTTCAAGTTTTGTTTTTTGCCGCAAAATAAAGAAATCCATATCATTCCAGTTAATTAATTGAGTTTTATCGAAAAGCTGTCGACCGTGAAATCTTCTTGAACGAAGTAGAGACACTTATATAAGTCGGTGTTTCTGTTTTTGTTTCATAAAAAAAACTTTGATCACGCTAAAATGTTTTTGTTCTGCAGTTTGAGACTTTTTGAGATCAAATGAAATCTTTTGCTAGAAGGAAGTCAAATTACGCTCTCGATAACTTGGAAAAGCGCTAATAACTTTCGAAGGTGTTTTTTAATTTCTCAGCTGTATAAAAAGTTTGTCTATTGACCTATTTTTTCTATTTGGGTTAGTTTTATGGAAAAAAAATCGCCAGTCGTGAAAGCTTCTTGAATTGGAAAGAACTGTAATAGTTTTTGTCCCCGAAATTCGAGAGCTGAAAATTGTTCTAGAAGTAATATTGAAATATTACCATATTCCGAGAGTCCATTTCAACTTTTTCAACTGTCTGTAGTTAGTAGATACTTAACTGAGAAGTGAGAAGTAACTCTGACGGTATATTAAATACAGTTCCTACGGAATTGATTGTGGTATCATAAAAAAAATGTTGTTTTGATTCCTAATTATGAGAGAATAATTTCAAAAATATCTCCTGGTATTGAGAATAACTCGTGTAGCTTTTTTGATGTTCAGACTAGTTAGCCAATTGTGACGAGGGGAGAGGGTGGGCGAATATCTGGTTTTACAATCTGATTCAATCTGATTATACAATTGTTCTTACTTCACTCAAGCTGTTACCAGATTCTTGGATCTAATTTAAATGCCCTCTAATTATGTTAGACAGTTCCGTGAGAACAAAAAAAGTTGGCTGTGGCGTTTGTTTGGTTTTTATGTGAATCACTCTATAGTTGTCTTGATTTTCTGATTCTGAATGTTCTCGAAAAATTTTATCGATATTCAAAAACATCACTGGTTTGATCACTCATTTAAAGATCACCTGAATGTTTTTATAATACGCTTCTTTAGAAAATCTAAAACATTGTGGACTAGAATTATCGAAGCAAATAAAGCCACGTTCCATGAGCATTTCGATAGGTCAATTTAGAGAGCTGGTATATACCTCCACAGCCATATTTCAGGCAAATTGAGCTGATAGGATTGAAGGTCAGTTTCCAGACAGTCGATTTTTCATAATAAGGCGCTCGGGTTTATTAGGGATCAAAAAGGCGTTAATTTGGGATTGAAAAACTTTCGTGTCAATTTTCTTTTTTGGAGTGTTTTTCTTTCTCGGCAGATAGAAGAAAGTGGACTTAAATTTCGAAGATCGTGAATGTTCATTTGAATCGGCTTATGTGCAATGATGATGTGCAATTTTCAATTTCAGTTTATTGAATTGGATCTATTGAGCCGCAGCAAATGTTGTGTCGAATACGGTGACATCAGTTGACACTTAGTATAAGTATTAATCACAACAAGAACAACGCAGTCAACAAAGTAGAAACATGGTATCACTAGCAGTTGAGGTCACGCTCGGAGTATTCTGTGCTTACTTTCTGGTGTCCACAATTGTCTACTTCTTCCCTGCCATTCTCCACAAGAGGAAGAGGAGTGGTGCTCTAGGGAGGAAAGGTATGACTATTGCACACAGAGGGGGCAGTTGTGAGTTCCTGGAAAACACAATGACTGCCTTCAGGAATGCGGTCAAAGTGGGAGCAGATGTCATCGAATTAGGTATACATATTTTCCTGTTGACCCTTATTTCCTGAGCAGAAAAGATTTGGATAAAGAAAGCGCTCTTGATGATATGATATGGCTTTTAGAAACCGTCGGTTTGAGGTGAAACGTTTAATTCAGTAAAGATGTTTGTTGGTTTTTACTCATAAAACAGCAGAGATAACTGAGCCAATGGAGCTAAGAAGATATTTTTATTGGTTTTTATCACTAATGTTAAACAGATGTGCAACTGACCAAGGATAAGAAAGTGGTGGTTTGTCACGACAACAACCTAGAGCGGCTCACGGGAGAGAAGAAACTCATCAACCAGACATGTTACAGTGGTATGCAAATTAACTGTTTCGAAACCCGATTGAAAGTAGAAAATGAAGTTTCTTCACGAAGAACTAAAACGGTTGCTTGCTTGTTATGTTCAATTAATTTTTACCCTTGCGATAGCAAGGGTATTGCAATCGGGCCCTGGACTTTTTCCCGTAAATAGCTTTAGGTACAGGACTTATCTCCTGCATCCTGGACTCATTCATTCACTAGGCTTTTCTGTTGTAACAGAGATATTTTGAGCATGTTAGCATTTCAAATAAATGATCTATTCGAAATTACTTTTTTTCTATGATGATTATAATTTTACCAACTCGGTTTGATAAAATTTAATTTTTGTTTTTCTTTTTCTTTTTTCTCGGTTTATTGGGTTTCGGCATATTTTACATCGGCTCAGTGGACACATATTGTATCGTTTGATGAACGAAAAGTTTTTTGTGCGTGGGTGTGTGCGTTGTGAGGGGGATGAGCATAACAATTTTTTATAGTTTTGAATTTTTTCCGATTTTTTTTCGGTTTTAAGGGTTTCTGCTCAGAATTTTTTTTTTACCCCCTGTTAAGTTTTCCGATGGTAGACTTTCACATTCTATTGTAATATATTCTTTTTATTTTTTGGTTTCCAGAGTAGATCTAGTTTTATCGACTATTCTTAGTTTTTTTTAATTAATTTTTTCTACTTTTTTGAAGTTGTTTCGACCATTTTTCGAGTCAGGGGCGGACGCCCCCTCAGCGATTCGACCCCTGCCGACCGACCCAAAGAGTCCTCTTTTAAAACGGACCCTAAAATATTTCTAAAGGCGCCTATGGCGCCAATTCATACTAATTTTGAAGGGGAGCGCGCGCCGATAAAACGCGATTTTTTGGTGCACATTTTCCAAAAAGTGCCTAACAACGCCTTTTTGGCCTATTTTTTTGAAATGTTGCCTGCGGCGCCAAAACAGGGACTTTTTAGTGCTTTGGGAGAGTTCGGAAAATCAGTTTGGTTGACCTAAAATAAAAAAAATCTGCCCCCCCCCCCCCCCCCCCTCGAGAAAATCCTAGATCCTCCCCTGTTTCGAGTATTGCATTTTTTCGATTATTGCATATAAGTGGTGCGAAGCTCAGCTTCACCTCAGTGTAGAAATATTTTTTGAGAGACATGATAATTCCTGCAAATAGTTCATAATAATTGGTGCAGATAAATAACTGAGCCGCTAAAACAAGTAAATTGAGAATTTTTTAGTATGTTCTTTGAGGCACTATTACGCTAGCGAGCAGCGTGTGTTCACATTACGCTAGTGCTCATTAAAAGTGTTCTATTGTGTGCTTTTTTGCTATAATCATGATCTGTAGCATTGGAAATTCCAAAGCATCTGTTCTCGGCTTTATTTGGGGCTAGTGTTTGTAATTGACAAAGCGTCCGTGGCCGAGTGGTTACTGTGTGAGAATCATAATTTTTAGATCGCAGGTTCGAGTCCGAGACGTCAGCGAATTTTTACTAGTTCGAGGCTTATTATTACTTTTTCTTATTGCACTTTTAAGAACTCCTGAAGAGCTTCTGTTTGTCGTGTTCTCGCTAGTGTTTGCGAAGCTTTGCCTCTGTGTAAGAATTTGTTTAGATCTGCCCAAAATAACGAGTCCACAGATGATGATATTCCCGCAAGAGTGTGTTGTGGATCATCATGACCGACAGATTCCTCTTTTGGAAGAGGTGTTCGAGGAGTTCCCGCACACCACCATTAATCTAGACGTGAAAGAACAAGATGCCAGTCTAAGGACCCAGGTTAGGACAACAATTCGAAAAGTGATAGACAGCTGCTAGTTTTAAAACGACGGCCATACTTTCTTTTAAGCGGTTCAAACACTATTTGTTCTAATATAAACTTCTTTTTTTTAAAAAAAAATAGTTGTTTGCTTTGTTTTGCAGCATTGTGGCGGGTTACTATGTTAGGTATTTGGATTGCAACATTGTTCATCCATGTTGGTTTTCTCGTGAAACAGATTTTTTACTTCTGATTTTACTCATAAAAGGTTTTTGTTGTTCGTTAGTTTTTGGTGAAAGTCGAATCGGGTCCCATCTATCTATCTATCTATCTATCTATATCTCTATCTATCTATATCTATCTATACTATATTTAAATGCGAGTGACAGCTATCTCCCATGTTTAAGCATGATAATTTTGCATGTTTAACGAAAGAATTTTTTCTTGTTTAAGCGATATCATATATTGCAATGCTTAAGAAAATTTTTCAATTAGTTTTCCGCAAGGTCATTATTTATCAGTAATTTTTTTGCGAGACCAAATTAAGGCTGTCTGTCTGTATACCTGCTGTGTTATCTATCTATCTATCTATCTATCTATCTATCTATATCTATCTATATATCTATCTATACTATATGTAAATGCGAGTGACAGCTATCTCCCATGTTTAGCATGATAATTTTGCATGTTTAATAAAAGAGTTTTTCCATGTTTAAGCTATATCATATATTGCAATGCTTAAGAAAATTTTTCAATTAGTTTTCCGCAAGGTCATTATTTATCAATAGTTTTTTGCGAGGCCAAATTAAGGCTGTCTGTCTGTATACCTGCTGTGTTATCTATCTATCTATCTATCTATCTATCTATCTATCTATCTATCTATATCTATCTATATATCTATCTATACTATATGTAAATGCGAGTGACAGCTATCTCCCATGTTTAAGCATGATAATTTTGCATGTTTAACGAAAGAGTTTTTCAATGTTTAAGCTATATCATATTTTGCAATGCTTAGAAAATTTTTCAATTAGTTTTCTGCAAGGTCGCTAATTATCAGTAATTTTTTTGCGAGGCCAAATTAAGGCTGTCTGTCTGTTTACCTACTTTGTTAATTAATTTGATTGTCTGTCTACCCGTCTGATAGTTTTTTAATTTCATCTATCTATTATATATTTATATATAGGCTTCACTATCTCGCCATGCTTAGGCTTTTTCGACCTGTTATTTTTGCATGTTTCACAAAAAAAATTTTTCACGTTTAAGCTATATCGTACATTGCTATGGTTAAAGTTTTTTTTCGATTTTCTTGTTTAAATTTAGTGTTAATTTCATCAAATTTGAAATTAGCCTCCTAATAGTGGGTTGTTGTCAGAGTTTTCCCAGGTTTTGCGATTCTGACCTCCATAAATGAATAACCAAATCCTTTTAGTGTACGAGATAGGCAATTTTACGAGATTCTTCAAAAAAGTTTCTAGAAAAATTAATTTAAAAAAATTTCTCTGTTTGAACTTCTCACCCTGTAGTTGGGTGCTGCCAATATACTCTCAAGGGTTGCGAATCTTGCCTCCAAATCTCACTTCTCAAATCGTTGTAGTTTTCGAGATATGACGTTTTTTATGATTTCAAAAACTTATACTTTAAAAAATTCCAAAACGTTGAAGATCTCATTCCTGTTGTGGGATATTGTGAGATTACTCTTAGGGGTTGCGAATCTTGCCTCTGATTATGGCTGCTCGAATCCTTGTAGTTTTCGAGATATGTCGTTTTTTAGGATTTTTTCAAAATTTTTCAGAAAAATTAGATATAAAAAATTTCACAGAATTTCATTTTCGCATCGCTGTGGTGAGGCTCTGTCAAGGTACTCTCAGGACTCAGGAGTTGCGAATTTTGCCTCCAAATATGACTGCTCAAATCCTTGTAGTTTTCGAGATACGACGTTTTTTATGATTTTCTCCGGAATTTTCAAAAAACTTAGATATTAAAAAGTTCCAAAACGTTGAAGATCTCAATCCTGTTATTGGAATCTCATTATTGGAATCTCTTCGAGATATGACGTTTTTTGGAATTTCTCAAAATTTTTCAGAGAACTTAGATATAAAAAATTTCACAAAAATTGAAATTACCATCTATGTAGTGAGGCGTTGTCAGGGTACTCTCAGGAGTTGCAAGTTTTGCCTCCAAGTATGGCTGCTCAAACGCTTACAGTTTTCCCGATATGACGTTTTTTGTGATTTTCAAAAAAATTTCATGAAAATTAAATTAATTTTTTTCTCAAAGTTTGAAATTCATAACCTGTAGTTGGAAGCAGTCAGTTATCCCACGGGTTGCAAAATCGGCCTCCAAATAAGATTGGTATCTTCTTTTTAGTTTAAGAGATAAGACGATTTTTCAGATTTTTTTTTGGAAATTTTCAGAAAACTCAAATTACAAAAACTAATTCACTAAAGTGAAATTCCCAACCCTGTAGTTGTGTGCTGTTAGAGTACTTTCAAAGATTGCGATTATTGCCATCAAATAAGACTGCTGAAATCTTGGTAGTTTTCGAGATGTGAAATTTTTTCTGGTTCTCAAAAAATACCTTTTTTTTTTTTAGAAAACTTGGAAGTTTCTCAAAATTTGAATTTCCCAACGTTGTAGTTGGGTACTATAAGAGTACTCTCAAAAAAAGCAAATCTTGCTTCCAAATGCGACTGCTCAATTGCCTTTTCCAAGATGTGACGTTTCTTAGTTCATTTTAAATTTTTCAAAGAACTTATAAAAAAAACTTGACAAAATATTATGAACCTTGTAATTGGGTGCTGTCAGAGTACACTCGAAGAATGCAGATCTTTTTCCAATGCATGCGGTTTTTTATGAGTACCGGAGGCGCGTTACACGCTAGTTTATAAGTAATTAGTGTTTTGATCTCGCTTTTTGAACATTTTATTGAATCTACCAATCCAAATGAGTTATCATTGAATAAAAATTCAATATGAACATTGTAGTCTACCAGAAAGTCAAACAACAAGTCTTAATTGAAACTGAGTTCCAATTTTCGTTTCATTGTGATAGTTTGAACAAATTATGAGGATGAGGTAATTTTTTAAAATGAAAAGTAGGGAAAAATGCATTATTACTCTATTCAGGTGGAGTTTCTGATTCGCAAGTTTGGCCGTGAGAACTTGACAGTGTGGGGCAGTTGGCATGACTCAGTGTGCAAACAGCTGTTCAAACTCAATCCCAACATACCTCTCATCATGTCCATGCGCAAGGCTAGAACACGTCGTCTTTTTACTTTTGATATTTGACTGCGGTTTTTAAAAAATTACAACTTGATAGCAGCGAACTTCCTAAATTACGACCTGATTATTTAGAAAGATTATATATCATTTATTTGAATTAGTTGAAGTTATTAGTTGCAGTATTTGAATTAGTTCTAAGTCAACTGCTTTTAAAAATCTCTCTTCTATTTTTTCAGATAGTGATACACGCGTTCATCTTCTGGACGGGTCTGTTGCCATTCATTCCGATCAAGGAGACCTTCTATGAGCCTCCTGCGTGCAAGGCCATGTTTGCCAATCAAGACACCACACTCACTCGCAAATTGGTCATCTACTTTGTGTAAGTCCCATAGCTTTAAAATAACAGTCGAGGTGTTGATGTAACAAGTGCAATTTTTAGTGTTAGTGATCGATCACAATCAGGCCGTGTGTATGGGTTGTCTCGTCTTTGTTATAAGAAGTTTCCACATTTCCAATTAATATGCGTCCATTTATTTTATCTCTCGAAACTAGTTTTCTAAATTCACATTCTGAGAACAGAACAAAGTTCGCTAGTCAATAACTAAGTGACATTCATGGTTCATTACCCTTGCGATAAGCAAGGGTATTGCTTTAGGGTACTAAACTTTTTTCTCGTAACATTCGTCTACTGGGCCTTTCTGTTGTAATAACCAAGTTATTAGCTGGTTAGCATTCCAAATATCCGGCCTAATCGAAATTTGATTTGATTGTAATTTCACCGACACTCGATTGTTTAAATTTCATATTTTTTTCAATTTGTTTTTTTTTCCTGCCTAATAGGCTTCAGCTTATTTTATATCGACTTAGTGACCTCTTGTTGCGTCCTTTAGTGACCAAAAGGTTTTTTGCGCACTTGTGTGTGTTTTGAGGGGAAGGAAGACTTAAACTAGTGGAGATGTTTTTAGGTTTTTAGGTTTTATATTTTTTCAACATGACCGGTTTCTGCTCAGGTGTTTTCGGCTTTGTTAACGCTTACGTATTATAAATTGATCAACCATCTGGCGTAGAGGTAACGCAACTGCTTGCGACGGGAAAAGGTTTTGGTTTCTAATCCGGCCGGGACCTGTTTGTTTTACAAATATAGTTTTTATGCTCCATTCCAGTTAAATTTAAGACTTACTTTTTTTGCAAACTGAAAGTTTTCGGCTAGTGTTGGATATTGTCTGTGTCCTAATTTTTAACTCTTTAGTTCCACAGAGAAGGCTTTCTTACACTTGCGAAGCGAGTGTATTAGTACGAACCTTATTTTTTTTCCAGTCTAAGTCGCAAATATTTACAGTTTTTTTTATGGCATGTGCCTTGACATTCGCATAGTAATAAGTTAACCCAGTTGATGCATTTTTAATTCATCAAATGAACTGAAGAAGATTTGTTTGAAACAACATTACAATAATGAAAACACGGTTTCAGAAATTTTCTAACTCAAAATATCTCGCAATTGTTTGAAATGCATAATTAATGCATAATGTAGCTTTATACTCTGCGGTTTGTTACATGGAAAGTTAGTGTGGGTGCCTTCAGATTTTTAGATTGCAATTTCCTAATTGCAAAATTGAGTCTATTTGTAATTGGTGCTGAATCGCATTGGCAATTTGTTAGCATATGTAGCTGCTTCATTCGTGACTGGTGATTGTCGGTCGTTAAACTTGCCTGACTGAGTGGATAGTGCGTAAGAATCAAAATCTTTTGATTGCAGTAGGTTTCAGATTCGAATCCTACACGTAGCCGAGTTTTCGCTAGTTCGAGGCTTATTTTTATTTTTTATTTGACTTGATAGAGCTGTTTTTTGGTCGTGTTCTTGCAAGTGTGTGCGAAGCGCAGCATTGCCTCTGTATTTGAAATTTCGTCTTCTTTCTATCATTCTGAAATTTCATTGTAGAGTTTCTAATGGTGCAAGTAATTTTGTTCCGGATATTTTGCACTTTTACTGCAATTCTAATAAACGAAAACGATTTTTTAAAGGTTTTGTTTCAATTTTTTATACAATTGTCCATTTGATTTTTATACAAGCTTTTTTCCAAACTGAGTCGCAAATAGCAGTCTTGATTTTGAATGTGTTCTACTAATGCAGTATATGCATGAAATCAATAACCAGCTAATAAGTACAGCCAATGCTATGGATATTAACAGACTATTATTTTACAAATAGCACTTTAGCTTCAAGGTATCATGGATTTGTAGCGTAGAGGTAGGGAAGGAGACCAGCAACAAGGAGACAGTAAAAGGAGACAGGGAAGGAGACAGTAAAAGGGTTCGAACCTGGGCAGGTTCGGAAGTTTTATTGAACTTTTTCGTATACTAATTATAATGCGTCGAATAGAAATTGATGCATGTTAGTTGATAAGTTATTTTTTCATTTTGACTGGTACTGCTAATGCGTCATAATTGGCTTGCGTCATTTAGCAATTATGTAGCGTTATCGGTCATATTTTCGCGTGTGCATGCAAAGTGCAACTTCGCCTCTGTGTAATCATTTTCTTTCGTTTTTGATTAGTAAAACGTGCGAAGATCAGTTTCGCCTCTGTGTATATTTTGAGAGTTCAACTATTCTTTTTCACAGCTCATTTTACCTGTACCTGCTTATACAGGGCCGGTTTTGTTCCGAACACAAATTGGGGAGGAAATTTGTCTTCGGTGTGTTTTGTTACCTCTTTGCGTTTTGTTTCCACACAAAATCAGATGATCATCGAAATGAGTCGAGTGATATGTGCTTTTAAAGCCTTTTCAGACATTAAATATATTTTCAAAGAGTTTGCATTTTTTATTTTTTTTTTCATTTCAGACGAATAAAGCAAGCGTGGACCACAAAAACAACACAATTTGATAATAAAAAATGTTTTTTCTTGCACTTGCGAAGCAAAGTGTATTAATAATAACTTTCTTTTTTCACGATCTAATTCGCCAATAAAAGTGACACGTTTTGAATCGGTAGGCTTCGGCAGCTGTATAATGTCATATGCGCTTTGAAATTTGATTAGTAAACAGTTAACACAGCTGATGCATTTTTAAGTCATCAAATGAACCGAAAAAAGTTATTTGTTTTAAACAACATTACAATAATGAAAACACGATTTCAGAAATTTTCTACCTCAATATATCTCGCAATTGTTTGAAATGCATAATTAATGCATAATGTAGCTTTATGCTCTGCGGTTTGTTACATGCAAAATTGTTGTATTTGGTGCTACGTTTGCTACATCGAAATAACAATTTATTAGCATATGTAGCTGCGTTATTGGTGGCTAGTTTTTGAGGGATATTAAGCATCCGTGGCTGAGTGGTTAGTGCGCGAGACTCAAATTTGCTAGGTCGCAGATTCGAATCCGACACGTGGCCGAGTTTTGCTAATTCGAGGCTTATTTCTAATTTTTCTTATTTTACTTGATACAGCTGCTTTTTGGTCGTGTTCTAGCAACTGTTTGCGAAGCGCAGTTTCGCCTCTGTATTTGAAATTTTGTCTTCTTTCTATCATTCTGAAGTTTCATTTCTTTAAATTATAGTCAGAACTTTCTGTGGTACTAGCACTGCCACCGACTATCCTTATTTGTATTGGGATTGTGTGATAAGACCGTGGTTTGTGATACTCGTACGTTTTATTTCATGCATCTTATATGCTCAGTTTTTTACATACTGTTTTTATTTGAAGTGACTTCATTGTTGGAAACTGGCTTCTGATCTACCACTATAAGCGACGTGGTATAGTGTGCTGGTGCTGGATAGTGAATGAACAATCACACTTCAAATGCTGCTTCGACAAGTTTGACGGAGTTATGACTGACCGCATATCTGCCCTGGTGCAATACGTGGCCAGTAGTGAAGACTTGAAGAACAAACAGCAGACAAGCATGAGCAGAAGTTGCAGTTATAGTTGTAATATGAGTAGAAAGATGTCGAGCAAGGAGGTCCTTAATGGGATCGCAGTTGGAAAAGAGGCCAAGGATAACTGCCCCAAGTCTGAATAGCTTTCATTATATAAAAAAGCATATTCTTTAACATTTTCAATCGCCTCGACCATGTTCAAAAATTCACGAGAATGTAAATAGTTGCGGATTCAATCTGAAATGGATTTCGAATGCTAACAACTGAACCCAAAAGGTCATACGAAAAAGTAAAGCTGATGAATGAATATCAAGCAAAGGTCTATTTTCCAGGATAAGGTCAGTCATATAATAGCGCGTTTTTAAATAACTGAATTTCCGTCTCAGATTCTATACTCGATTGTTGAAATTCGCCATTTTTTGCAAGTGAATGCTCAACATGCAATCATCTCCATAATAAATTTGATTTATCAAACTAAAATAGTTCAGTTTGTGTAAGGATTGCATCAATTGGTCGAGGCAAAAGAAGAATTTATCCTTGTTAGAAAACAAGTTCTAGCATTTGTGACCGAAGTGTCATAGTAGTTATTTTGCATTCGTAGTTTTATATCAATCTCTGAATTTTAAACATGATTGTCGTTTGTATCTGATCGAAATTACAGTATCATACATCTCAAATTAACTCGCATTGGTAGACTTAAATCATTTCTTACTTCTTATCATCTGTGTTGTTTTAGTTACCAAACTATACCACCAGGTGAACCTTCGGATTGATTATGGAGAAAATTCGGTCATTATAAGAAATAATATAATCCGAAGAGGCAAAAACCGTGGCCGAACATAATTTTCATGTGCGATATTGAATCTTCGGAGGAGCAACACTTGAATAATTTTGATCAATATTGCTTCTTGGTTTTGCAAGGGGGAAATGCGAGTTAACTAATTTTATTTTTATCCTTAAAGCTACTTCTACTATCATTGTGCCAATTGAAAACAATTGAACTCATCTATTTAACTGATTTCAGACTCAGAAGTTAATTAATCTATAACTGCTCATTTTGACGTCAAATTTTATTAGTTTTATTTTTCATTTCCACACGTAAACACGGTTCCCGAAAACTAATTAACCTAAAATCAAATACAGTGCTGATTTAAATAAACCGGACAGAACGCGTTAAACTTGAAATTTAAAACGCATTTTTCTCAAATTGGGATGAGTTTAGGTGAAAATTTATGAAGACAAAACGTGCTTAAAATTTTAGCAGAAATAGTATGGTGTAATTTGTTTTGCGAAATTCGGGCCCGAAGTTTTACCCCAAAAATGTGTCATTTTGGCTTTTCTTACTTAATCAAAACCTACGCCGAAAATACCCAGTCGATCACAGACATAATTATATCAAAGTGAGCCCCTTACGTAGACCAACAAACTTTAAGAAGGGTATAATCTCCAAAATATTGTAGTAGTTAATTTATTTTTGTTTGATAGACAAAAAATTTCGTTTTTACTGAATAAAATACCAATGTTTTTTTTTAAAAATAATTTTTAAACAATTTGCAATTTTTTTTGGAGAAATTACCCTTCATAAAGTTTGTTGGGCTACGTAAGAGGCTCACTTTGATATCATTAAGTCTGTGATCGACTGGGTATTTTCGGCGTAATTTTTGAGTAACTAAGAAAAGTCAAAATGACCCATTTTTGGGGTAAAACTTCGGGCCCGAATTTCGCAAAACAAATTACACCATATTAATTCTGCTAAAATTTTAAGCAAGTTTTGTATTTATAAGTTTTCACCTAAAATCAACCCAATTTGAGAAAAACGGGTTTTAAATTTCAAGTTTAACGCGTTTTGTCCGGTTAATATAAATCAGCACTGTATTTTTTGACCGATTAAACTGCTCAAGGTCCCCAATATTGCCAATAATTTGGCATTAACTATAAATTATCAGGACAAAAAAACTTGAAATTTCAAAGGCTTTTCTCAACTTGGGTTAAGTTTAGACAAAAAATGAAGAGATCACAATTTGCTCAGAATTTCACCAGAATTATTATGGTGCAAATTTTTTTTCAAAATTATAAGCTAAAGTTTTCACCCAAAATGGGTCATTTTGTCTTTTTGAAGTTAATCAATAATACCGCTGAAACTACCGGATTAATTGATGCAATAGTTGTATCAAAAGAAGTCCAAGAAGTCCTCTTACACAGTCCAACAAAGTTCTAGAAAGGTAAAAATTCCAAAAACTTGCGTAAATTGTTTGAAATTTGTTTTGAAGCAAAGATTTTGATTCTTATATTATAAACATGAGCTTTTTTAACTATCAACCAAAAGTATATTCTTATACAGATTTTTGGAGATTATACCCTTTTAGAACTTTGTTGGGCTTTGTAAGAGTCTTCTTTTGATAAAACTTTCTTATCAATTAACCCGGTGGTTTCAGCGTAATTCTTGATTATTAAATAAAAGTCAAAATTACCCATTTCTGGGTTAAATTTTTGGCTGCGAATTTCGAAAAATAAATTGCATCATATTTTAGTGAAATTATGAGCAAATTTTGTTCTTTATTTTTTGTACAGTCTTAATGCAATTTAAAAAGCCTTTCAAATTTCAAGCGTTGTTAGTTGTGTCCATTTGATTTAAATCAGCACTGTTTTGTGTATAGCGCCAACCAGTATGCGTTAAACACCGACCAGATGCCCTTAATGTATCCGTCCCTTAACGAAAGAGGGATAAAAGTTTTCTCTTTTGTGCGGGTGTTTATGCACCTCAAAGAAAAATAATCAGGGTATCAAATTAAGGGTACTTTCAGCCGTCGTTGGAAGCCTCAAAAAACCATGAAGTTTTTCTGTGTCAAGAAAAACGGGTCTGAATTTTTCCAGTTTTCAAAGGAATTCAGAGCGCAGAGGAAGAAGTTTTGCAAAGTTCAGCGATTCCGTCAGACAAACACGAGTGTAGCGTAGTGTGATTTAAATCGGGCGGTTGAGCTGGGCGTCCCGCCAATTCAGAAAGTTGAGATGTTTTTTGCAGACTCAGATTTGAAGCATTATAAGTTTTCTTAAATCTCTTTTTTTAGTGGCCTGGCCATACACTGTCAGTTTATCCCGCCTAGTTTTTAGCGTTTGAGTTACGTTTTGTTGATTTGAGTGGACGATCTTTTTATTTTTATGAGTCAGTAAACGAAGTGAAGATACTTGTTTAGGTCGGGACTTTCAACAGTGCCGAAGTACTACAGTGCTGAAAATGAAAAAGTATTCAACAGTGCAGAAAACATGATTTTTGGCATTTTTGAACATTTTATTTTTCGGCTATGTACTTAGGCACTATTGTACTAACCCTAGGGGGCGTTCAATAATGCCGAAGTACAACTGCCGAAATGGAAAAAGTGTTCAACAGTGCCGAAAAGTGATAGTTTTCGGCACTGCTGAACAGAATTTTTTCGGAACCCTTTCAGGTCTTGTAGTGTTTTGTTTTTTTTTCAAACAATAGTCTATGTAAATTGCTCACGCTCAAATTTGATTTTTCTATGTTTTAAACTTGCGACAGCAAGTTTATTGTATTCGGGAACTAGAATTTTTTTCCCGTAAACAACATTTATTACAAGAAATTGAACTTGCTTTATTATTGAACCCTTAGAACTTCGAGTTTGCTTCCTTTTGGTCTGGAGGTAATGTAGTTGCTTTTGTACCTCAAGGCCGGTGTTCGAGTCCCGGTAGGACTTTTTTTCAGTATGTATAGAATACAGAATTTTTTCCGGTAAATATTGAATCGTCGGACTTTCGTTTTTCTGCTCAAATTTTGTTGGTGTAGCTGCCACATCATGAATTTTTTTGTGCTGATAGCAATTATTATTTTAGTGGCAATTGTGGTTCCTTGTGTTTGCAGGAGGACTTGAAATTTTATAAAATAATTTTTTTCGGCTCAACTTGTGTCTGCTTAAAGATTGTCGGCTTTGTTTCCGCTTCATAAGTTTTGTTACATTGCTAAGTGAAAATTCAAATGTCTTCTTGAGCTTGTTTGCCTAGACTTCTTGCTGGAAAAAAACAGGTGTTAATGAAATGTATGGGATTGGGTTTTTAGTTACTTTTTTAGACGCTCTGGAATTGTTTTTTTTTTCTTTTTTTTTGCAAAAGTTTAAGATTATCCCAAACTACCTTACCAATTGTGAAAAAAGGGGCATTAATGGAAAGAACGCTTACCCCATTTGTGCTTGCATAATTCGCGAAACTCTTCTTCACTTTACCGCACTGTCTATAGCCTTTGAAAAAGTAGGTGGGGTTAGTTCGACCCATATTATATTTTTGGATTTTTTGTCTTCTTAAAACTACTCTCCCAATTTGAGTTTGGGATCGATGGAGATAACGGGTGGCGAGGAGCTCCACTGCCTTAGCGGTCACTCCCAGCTTTTTTTACACATAAAGTTATCTCTCTCGGAAAATTCAAATTTTCGATGTTCTGACCGTTTTACTTGAACTATTTGACTTTTCGCGATTACTTACCTCCGAGTTTTGCGGTCAAGCGAAATAGCAGGTTGTGCGAATCTCTATTGCATGAGTGGCTACGCACATTTTTTTTTAGTTTTAAAGCTATGATTCTCGGAAAAGCTTTTCTTTGTCTTTTGACCGTTTGTTTTGAAATTGATCGAAAACTATCCTTGAATTTGTTTAGGTTAAGGGTGCTTTAGGTTAAGGGTGCTCTTCTTTTTGGATTTTTCTTGTTCTGACTTTTGAAGAAAAAACGGAATTTTTATGCTTTAGGTGGTTTTTTATTCAGTCAATTTTAAACTTGTTAACAAAATGTTTTTGACGGAAATTTTTATACCATCTAAAGCATAATGTTGTCATGAGCTTCTATTCAAAAAATTGTTCACCTGAGATTATTTTTCGTAAACTTATAGGGATTTGAAAATTGCTAGCTTGGTCAATTTAAGATAACTAACGCGCGATATGTTGCGTTCTTATTACACGCATAGGCGGCGGATTAATGCTTTCCTAATGAATGAAGGCAAGTCATTTGGTCCTATTATTAGGCTACGAGACGCTACATACTTTTCTCTGGAAATTTTTTTGGCCAATTTTTTTTTTATTAATTGGCTATATCTTATAGCGCAGTCTGAACATTCAGGACTTCGCCCTGATACACGTTCTCTTGTTTTCTTTTTAATTCAATTCAATGAGTTCGTTTGCTAAAGGGTAGGGTAGGCTAACGTCTAGTTTCATAAATGGACTTTACTTTTGAGAGATTGTAGGGCAATAAAACAATTTAACCTTGACTCAGTTTTCTCACATTGTTTTTTAAAAAGTGACAACTAGAAAAGATTGAATTGACCAAACTGCAGTTCTCACTATATAGATAGTCTGAATGTTAATATAAGGTAGATATTAGAGATGTTTTGCTCACAAACTTAACCATTTTTCTTCCGCCAACCTTTTCTGTGTCTTTGGATGTTTTGAAAAACAGATAGGAAAGCGGTAAAATTATCAAAGGGCTGCTGTCAAATCAGTTGAAACTAATGCTGGACATTTGATTTTTGCTCAGCTTTTTACACTGTATCTTGTTGCTAATTGTCTGATAATTGTGCTGGCTTTCGAAGAAAGTGACGGAATATTTGTGCTCGTAGTGTTTTTGTTTCCAGACAAATTTTGACTTTTTAACTAGCCATTTTTGACGGAAAGTTTTTATATCATTAAACAGGTGTTGCTTTAATGAGCTCAAATTTTAAAAGATATATTTCAACTGTGATCAATTTTCCGCAAATTATAGGGGTTTAAAGATTGCCAATTAGGCCAGTTTGAGACAATTGACATGCGATATATTTGCAGTTTGAGACAATTAACACGCAATATATTTGCGCTATTAACGCTTAAGTGGATTTAATCCGTCTTAGAAATAGTTCCAAATTGCACTGAGGTATGCTGTTTAGTCTATTTAATACTTTGCTACATGCGAAAGATATCTTTTGTTCTTGAAAAAGCGTATGGGGGATGATTTTTAAAAATATCTGAGTTTTTTTTTGAAATTATCATTTTAGTGCCAAGACTGCATAGACCTTAAAAGGCAGTGGGAACATTCAGGGCTATGCCCTGATACGAGCAGTCTTGTTCATGTTTATGTTCAACCTTAACTGAGAACGTATGAGTTTCTCCGACTGTCAAGTTTCAGGTCATTTACAATAATTGTGATCATATAACTGAGTCCACAAAGTTCTTTTCTCTGAATTCAATTGAATTCTTAAAATCAAATTTTTGTGTTATATTTTATCAATTTAAATGGAAAGTCATAAACGCCATGGATTATCTAAGCTTTAGTTCGAGGGATGAAATCAAAGCAAGATCATACGGCATCACTAATAATTCATAATTTTAAACCAAATTGAATTTCAATTGATTGTTTATTGGTCTCCAATAGTTTCTTGCGTTACTACTTACTGATGATAACATCTGCGAGGCAGGTAACATATTTTGCCCATTTTAAAGTTTCTACTACATATACCACGAAAATTTTTCAAACTTATCTGGCTTAATGGTCAGTTTTGTGAATAACCATTGAACTGTTAGCATCATATAAGAATGTTCAGGTCTGATGTCGACAGGTCTGGAACCAAGAAATGGTGCTCTATCACTCTGCAGAGGCGATCTTCATCATCTGTTTGCTCGGCTACCGGCGATTCTGCTCTGAACGACTCGAATAATAATACTACATATAAGCTATGAGTCACGTTACTTTGCTCAGGACAGGAAGAAGCTAATCGTTATATTCTGCAATATTGGACATTTTCTATGGTTAAGTGTCGATGAGCGAAGGCTTGCTGTGACTTCATTATTATTCTGACTTTTTCAGTTCTTGTGGGTTTTTTCCTAATTTTGCTTACGCTCCAATTTGATTTTTCGCAGTTTGACTTAAGATTTTTAATAGCAAAAGTGCAATAGCAAAAGTGCTTCTGATACTGAGTCTATTCAATAAATGTCAATCGTTTTTTTTTCGGCCTCCTTGAGTTCACAGACACTTAATCCAACAGTGTGTTGGCCATGTTTATGAATATGTATAACTAATCATTAGTGAACAAATCTTTAATAAATGGTTTTAAAGCGCCGGCCACTAGTTGAGTTTCAGCCGCTCAGATGAGAAGTGAGAAACAGGACATTAATTAGTTGGTTCGGTTTATTGGTGTGTGATTTCAAAATTTATCTTGCTTTCATCGGCCCTGCTAACCTTGGTACATCTTTTCATTAGTTATACTTATGCAGCGTATCGCGTTCATTAAATTCGAGAAAAAACTTGATTTTTCAGGTTCTAATGACATTTGTTGGTGAAATGTGATTGCAAAGTTTTTAGGGATATAAATTATTATTATATTCAAATCGGCCAAAAATTTTTGTATGCGAGTATGCCGACCTACGAGGCATTGTTCGCCTTCAAAGCGTCTGGAAGACTCCTCGGAGGGGTGGCAATTCATGACGTCATCAAGAAATCAGTACTCTCCATGATGAAGGAGGGGGCCATCGTGACCCACCTTAAGAATATGGGGGAGATGAGATTGGGAGAGAAGAGATATAAGGAGAGGAGGGGGCATTTTTTCCTAGTGCAGTGTGAGATGCCGAGTCAAAAAGTTGATGACATGGCTCTGAAACTAATACGGTAAGATGTGTAAAAGGCAAGGTTTATTTTAATTGAAAATGGTAAAGTTACTTGTAGCCTTATCGGCTGGTGCTAACCAGGATTCGTAGTCATTTGAAGAAAAAATTGTGTCAGTTTGATACTTTGATAAATTCTTGATAAAGTTGAGGTTCCTGGTTTTTTAAACTCGTGAAGGCGTTTTGCTTGCTTACAGCACAAATTTCTGTCTGTAGATTTGAAGTGCTAATTTCTTTAGCGACGAAGACATACTACACCTGGTCACCTCAGAGTTAACAGACGTGGAACTGCCTAGAAAGAACTGTTCTGGATCAGTGTCACACTTGGTTTTGAACCCAGAACTGCACGACTACGACTGGAACTTCGAAGGCAACCTAATGAAACAGGTGCCTAGAGAGTTCCAGCGAATGAACCCACAGCAAACGAAGTCTTCATTGAAAGGAGCAGGAATCAACGAGATTTGGGGAAGAGGACAATAGTACTAGAAATGAATTGCAAAACTGTTCTCTTTTTTTCTGATAATGTTTATTTGTGAAGTAAATCTATCGAAAAAAGGTTTTAGTTGTTAGTACAGTCAGGAAACTATTTTAGAGGTATTAATTCACAGAAAACATGAATTTTTGCAGAAATGCATGTTATGCAAAAAGGTAATGATGTTATTATTGAAAGTGTGTGCGCCGTAGTTCATGTCAGATAAGAATTCCGCCGTTGATTTCATCAGCCAGACTAAGATCCGTTTATCTTAGTATTGGTAGTTCCATCTTCCGTGCATCATGCTCTTTTGGTCATCGATATTATGGTTCAAACGAGTATTCTCAGTGTCGACAAGAATTGTACAGGAACCAGTGTACTTGTTCTGGTGCAGTGGTCTGGGATAGAATTTTGGGTCTTGGGTTTGCAGTTGTCGGATTGGAGCGGACTGCGATTTAGGGTTTTTGCGTGGAGTCACCAGCTGTATGTTGACTTCAGTCCTGTATACAGTTGAGTTTGGTTGAATGTTGATCTGATTTTGTTGATTTTTGCTTTGTGAGCTGAAAACGTTTTAAAATTCAGAAAAAAGCATCTGAATTCCGTCTCATTATACCATTTAGTGAAGCTGTAACAAGTAAGAAAGAAAGAAAGAATAAATTTCTCCGGTCATTCATTACATAAATTTGGCAATTCATCGTTATAAGTAATTATTAAAATGAGACTCGGAGAGGATAGACAACGGGGCCATATGGCCCACAAACGCCTACCCTAGCTATGCATGCTTCTTTCACTATCAGGAAAAGATTTTTTTAAATATTTTTTAGAATTTGTTAATTCATCCATATCTTCTAAGCTACGAGCATTTGGACGGTCAAGTATTGTCATTTTAATCCGAAGCCTATATTATACCTTCGTTAGCAGGCAACCGCCGGTAAAAAAGAAAAGAAAAACATAAATTTAGATTTTTTTGAATTTTTTTCAAAATCGTAAAATTGTCCATATCTCTTAAGCTACGAGCATTTGGACGGTCAAGTATTGGCATTCTAATCAGAAGCCTATATTATACCTACGTAAGCAGGCAACCGCCAGTAAAAAAGAGAAGAAAAACAAAAATTTAAAATTAGATTTTTTTTTATTATTTTTTTAAATCGTCCATATCTCCTAAGCTAGGAGTTTCTGTAAGGTCAAATTTTAGCGTTAGAACCTCAACCTTAAGATACACAACATTAGCATGCAACTACGGGTTCAATAAAGTTCCTCTCAAAACATTTCTTTTGAAATATGAACAGCAGAAGTTCTCATGTATGGTAGATAGGTCGCTTTTCCTTGTGAACGGTTTCATCGGTTTATCGACCGTCGCGCGGGGAAAACAAATCGAAATTTTTTTTTGTGGTTCAACTGTCAAATAGAACTAGTTGAGTTGGCTTTATAATAAGAGTAAATCTAACCGAGCAAGTCGCAGCCAAATAATCGAACTGGGAAACCGATATTTCGCTAACACTATCGGTAGCCCCTAATTATAGTACTTCAGGCACACTGGGAGGGGAGGTGGGTTTGGTGTGATGCAGAATTTGATTTCTATACCTCTGGGTCTTTTGCTGTTGTATGTAGTACAGATCCTTCTGTGAGAGGTATGGTCTCTGTTGGGTCTCTAAATCTCGGTAGCTCCAGGACACTTGCTTCGGTTGTGTAGGAGGATTCGAACTGTGTCCATTCTGCGGTTTGATAACTTTTTCCTTCGTTTTGATTGGTTGATAAAAGTTGGGATATTTTGGGTGACTGTAATATCGTCGGTATGAAATATTACCGTGCAGCGATACGTGATATAGACTTGGGTCCATTATTCAAACAACTGAATTGCAGTAGAGTAAATGTAAATAAGGATTTATTGAACTTTTTTGTACAGCGCCCCTGAATGCAATCAATGGTAATTGCAAATCAATTTATAAAACCATCATAGGCGACTTTCTAAAATAAGCCGATTTAGTTTGCATGGAAAATCCTGAACGAATCATTCGACCAATAGTACTTTATAGCTTTTTTTTCAGATCTGTCGATGGAAAGAGCATTATAGAACCTAAATAAAACTTTCATTAGTGCCGAGCCGTTGTCAAAATTCTAAATATAGATATAGTTCTGAATCAAGTATAGGCACAGATTTAGAGCACTGAGCTAGATAGTGATGGCGACTGCGGCCGTGTACCTGGAACAGTACCTGGACAGTCTGGACTCGCTTCCTGAGGAGATGCGGGAAAAATTTGACAGGATCCGGCAACTAGACCATAAGGTCATGGGTGAGTTCAATCTTCAATAAAGTCTGTTATTCAAAAAGTTTTTCTAGGCACTCGAGTCAATGGTCTAAGAAGGCACTTAGCATAGTGGTAAAGCGTTCACTTCCTGATCGTCACATCGTGTAATCGATCCCCTGTCAGGGCAATGATAGTATGTGAGGACGAGCTCTCACTTGACCTCTAGCTTCAGGTCTATCACAGCCTGACTGATTACGGCTGCAATGGTGGGACCAAGTGCAAGTTCTAGACGCAAAAAAACGGCCTTGAGTCGCAAAAAAAAGAGCTGCGCTCAAAATAACTCAGTCTGGAATGTGGTGAAATAAGAGAAATGAAATATGCTTAGACAGGCGGCAATGCTTTTCAGAGACCCTCTGCGAATCAAAGAAACGCCAATAATCTTCTTATATATTAAATGTAACTCCGAAAGCGCTATGGACGCAATGTTTAACCGAACACAATGCTTAAGAATTATTAGGAAACAATGTTAAAAAGGCTATCGAGCGTAACGTTTAAGAACCATTCAGCAACCATCAGAAGATGAACTCGATCCAACTTCAAGGCTACACATTACCTACCTAATTTTTGTCCGAAATGTTGCGTTGTCGATTAATTTAGTCTGAAACGAATCACTTACAAACAGCAACCATGCAAACATGCTAAGCAAGAAACTTTTTGCGAACCGATTCGGTCTATGAGATAAATGGAAATATTTCAACGTTTCCATAGCTTCAAAAACTTGCTTAGAAAAACTGAAACTTTTTGCGAACCGAATTGGTCCAAAAATAATTGAAGTATGTCAAAGTTTCATAGCTAGCTTCGAAAAACTTAACGGTTTTTTGAACCTAGCTATGAAGCTTTGAAATATTTCAAGTTATTTTTTGGACCGAATCGGTTCGCGAAAAGTTTCTGTATTTCTAAGAAAAGTTTTCAAGCTATGAAACGTTAAAATACTTTCATTTATTTCATAGACCGAATCGGTTCGAAAAAAGTCAGACTAAATCGCGAACCGAAAGTTCACAGCTTTAAAAGCTTGTTAAGAAAAATTTTAAATATTCGCGAACCGATTCAGTCTAAAATAACTCGAAATAGTTCAAAGATTCGTAGCTTGAAAGCTTGAAAAAAAGTTTCGTAGCTTTAAAGCTTGAATTATTTCAAAGCGTCATAGCTTGAACAGCTTGCTTAAAAAACTTAAAATGTTCACGAGTCGATTCAGTCTACGAAATAACTTGAAAATTTTCACTAAGTTTCATAGCTTGCTTCAAAAAACTTCAGCTTTTTGCGAACCGATTCAGTCTATGAAAAAACTTGTAATAAGTCAAAGTTTTATAGCTTCAAAATCTTGCTTACAAAAACTTGAACTTTTCGCGAATTGATTCAATCTATAAAATAACTTGAAATAATTCAAAGTTTCATAGCTTGAAAAGCTTGGTTAGAAAAAATTGAAATTTTCTCGAACTGGTTCAGTCTATGAAGTAACATGAAATAATTCAAAGTTTCCTAGCTTTAAAAGCTTGCTCGGAAAAACTTTAATTTTTTTCGCGAACCGATTTAGTCCACGAAAAAAACTTCGATTCTGTTTAGGAAATAACCTGAAAGATTTCAATTTTTATTAGCTTGTTTAGCTTGCTTAGAAAACTTTTAAATCTTTTCGCGTACTGATTCGGTGTCTGAAATAACTTGAAGTATTTCAAACTTGCATAGATCTATTAGCTTGCCTAGAAAAACTTGTTTTCGCAAACCGAGTCAGTCTATGAATTAACTTGGAAGATTTTCGAAGTGTCGAATAGCTTCAAAGTTTCGACTAGCTTGCTTAAACATGTTTTTCGTGAACCGATTTGTTTTGTTTTATATCTTGAATTATGTCAAAGTTTCATAGCTTGAACTGCTTACTTTAGACTTTTCGCGAAAATGATTCGGTCTAAGAAGTAGCTTGTATTTTTTCGAAGTTCTTCGCTCCATTAGCTCGCGCATAAAAATTATTTAAAAAACTAAGAAAAAAATCTGGATATCACTTGAAAGGCTTCAACAGAAAAACAGTTAGTCATCTGGTTCACTTTTCTAAATAACTTGAATTTTTTGAAAATTTAATAGCTTAAACAGCTTACTTAGAAAAGTATAATTTTTTGCGATTGTTTTCAGTCTATGCTTTGAAAAACTTTTTTTTTGTGAACCAAATCAGTCTCTGCTATAACATGTTTTAAATAGCTTGCATAGAAAAACTTGAACATTTTGCGAACCAGCTTGCTCAGTGAATCAACTTGAAATCTTTCAGTTTATAGCTTGAATAGCTTACTAAGAGAAACTTCAATTTTTTGCCTACTGATTCGCTCTATGAAAGTGAGTTTTTTGAAAGTTTCCTTGCTTTAGCTTGCCTAGAAAAATTATACATTTTTGGCGATTTGATTCGCTCTATGAAGCAACTCGAAATATGTCACTCTTTCATCGCTTGAATAGCTTCCATATAAAATTCATAAGTTGCACCATTCGATTTGCTGAGAAACGTTTTGAAATATTTCAACGTTTCACAGTTTGAATTGCTTGCTTAGAAAAACTTCGATTTTTCGAGAACCGATTCGATCAATGAAACCTTAAGTTTTTCCAAACGGTTTACGATACGTGGACTGCTTGATCAGATCAACAACTAATTTTTTTCGAGCCAATTAATTATTGGAGGCGAGCTTGCTAGTCAAAGGTAATTAATGTGGCAAATTATAAGTTTGACAGATTTTTTGAGATTTTAACAAGGTCAATGAAATCTTAGGATATATTTTTTGCAGAAGCAAATATAGAATCCCAATTGAGTGTGAGGTTTTTAGCCAAGTGAAGTCAAATTTAAATATATATTGCGCATCTGTTAATTTTTTACAATCTGAAGTAGGGACCGATCTGGAATTTGATTATGGAGGGGGACATTTTGTCGGCATTTTTAATAAAGTCATTTTTGTGCTTGCTAGATGAGCACAAGCGTGCAGAGAGTAAGAAGCTGGCCCTGTTCAAGGACCTGAAGAGTGGGCGAAAGATGGAGGACAAGGAGAAGAAGAGACGCATCACAGAGATCCAGGCACTCTACAGAGAGTGCAATTCCATCAGCGACCAGAAGTGCCAACTAGCCAGTCAGGCCTACGAAATGGTAAAACGAAAAATATTTTTGGCTGATTTTGCACAGTCTGAGAGCACTTAATTTGATGACTGCCTTAATTTGAGTTCGCCCAGCCAAATTGATTTTTATACGCGATTTTCCAACTGCACGATTTTTCCATTAAACAACTTCGTAGCAAACAAGTGTAGATGCTGACGACACGCGAAAACTGCTGAGATTCTCAATGGCTCAAATAAGACTACCCTGGTCAATTTAAGTACTAATAAAATTTCTACCTAATTTTATTGTTAGAAAATTCGGATTGGTGGATTTAATTTTAATTTCGTCGACTCGTTTTCCGTGTTTGTTTTCAAAATGCCAGCTATTTTTTGAGTACAGCATGGCACAATAATGCTTGTTTGAGTAAAGTGGGTTTAAATAGATCAGAAACTGCGCGAACGAGAGAAAGTTATGGCATGAAAAACGTGAAAGTTACTGTATAATGAAATTATGTGTCATCACATTTGAGTTCAAGTGTCATCAAACTGTCATCTAGTAAGTGAAATTTGACGACGAATTTTTTCCAGCACTTGATTTTCTTTGATTTTTCAAACTTCAAATCACGGCTGAAAGGGCGCTTATTTGATACTAAATCTGACCGCTTATGAGCTTTCTTGGAAGTTGTTGAAATGGGTCAGCAAGAAACATCGAGTGTAAATAAAACAGCCGAAGTATAAACCAATTGAAAATGCGCAGAGTATATAAACTACCCGAAAAAATTCCATCATAATAATGAATTTGCTGAACTTTCGTCACTGTTTTATAATTGCCATATAACTATTATGTAACACTTATGTATTTTGGGCTGGTGGATACTTCGGCTAGTTCATATACCACCAAAGCATTCTATGCCATATTCGGTTTCCACCCTTTTTAGTGGTGGTTTGGAACAAAAAATGTTTGTCGCAATTTCCGATTCGTGGTTTTTGATGACTACTTTTCGATGGCTAAGTTTCCGGTTTTTTTTAACTGACAACTGTATTTGGTTTTAGTTTTCCAGCTCAGTGTAGTTTTTTTCTTGAGAAAAATAATTTGATTAACATTTTTTGACGGAAATTACATATCATCTGAAAGTTCCTAATGCATTGGGTTCATATTTTTGAGTTAATTTTGAACCAAATTTCGGAAAATTATTGTTCTGACCACGCGTAGGTTGGGAAGGAATACTGAAGTTGAAATGGGTTCTTACAGCCGTCCTTAATGCCTCAAAGGAGCTCGTTGAAAATTCTGTGTACTAGCATGTTAAAGCCTTTTCAGTCCAAAAAAAATTAAAAAGATTCTGAGTATCGAGAAAAAATGGTCCGACCTGAACTTATCCGTACTTATTTGTGGTAATATTTTATCCTATTTCTGCGGTTTTGAACTAATTCATTTGCAACTATTCATTATCTACCAAAAACTAACGGAAATTTAGAAAACGGAAAAAAATGAGTAATTTTTGTTAATTTATAATATTTTTTTATCACTTCATAAATCACTATGATCAGCTCATTTCGTGCTACCCTTTTTTCACCAGTGTCATTACCCTTGCGATATGCAAGGGTATTGCAATCGGGTACTAGACTCTTTTCCCGTAAATAACTTTTGGCACAGGACTCAGCTCCTGGATTTTAGACTCTTTCATCCAGTAGGCTTTTTTGTTGCAACAGAGATGTTTTAGCACTTTAGCTTTTCAAATATACGGCCTATTCGAAATTTGTTTTTTATGTTGGTTGTAATTTTACCAACTCGCTATGTTAAAATTTCATTTTTTCTTTTAATAGTTATTGGCCTAGTGGCCCCATATTGCATCGCTTCATGAGCAAAAAAATTTTTGTGTGCATGTCTTGTTTTGGGGGTTATGAGCCTTAATATTTATTTGTAATTTTGATTTTTTCTTCGATATTTTTTCTTTTTTTTTCCGGCTTTAAGGGTTTCTGCCCAGACATTTTTCTACCGCCTGTTAAGTTTTACGATGGTAAATTTTTATAGTTTTTGTATTATTTTTTATTATTTTATTTTGGTTTTTAGAGCAGGTTTAGTATTTTCGACTTCTCTTACTTTTTTCGATTAATTTTTTTTATTTTTGAAGTTTTATTTTTGAAGCTTCGCCTCTGTGTTGATTTTTGCATCCCAAGTCTTGCTAAGATCTTCTTCGCTTCTGTGCCTTAATTGTACATTTAGTTTTTTGGTACATTTAAAAGTAACATTGTTCACTCGCATTCGAACTGAAATAAAAAGCAAATCGGAAATATAAGTTTTTTAGATTAGGTAGCGAGCACTTCAAACGTACTATTAGTGCTTCTCAATTAGGATCCCGAATAGCATTTATTATCATTCAGTTCTTTCAGATCGATAAGCACATCCGAAAACTAGATACTGAACTAGCCCGATTTGAGACAGAATTGAAACAGCAGCAAATGGAACAACTCAATCCATCCAGTACCGCAGTTACGCATACACGTGGTGACGCACACGGAAGCCGAGCAAATAAAAACTCGGGTCACAACTCAGCCAATAAGACTTCAACATCGGGTGGACAATCGGCGGATACTGGAAAGAGAAAGCGAAAGAACGAATCTAGTAGCGCTGAGTCGTCTGCGAATAAAAATTCGAATATAAAGTAAGTAGAGATTCAATTCATCCTTCGGTATTTTTAACTATATATGAGGAGTCGTGACTGTTTTTATATGTGAACATTGACTGAGGATTTGTTTTAGATTTTGGATTTAATTGAGAGGCTGAGTTGTAAAGTTGATTTTTTTTTGTAATATGCAAGCTTTTTGTTCAATTCATTTTCACGTTTGTCAAATTTGCGTTTTAAATTCTGAGGATGTTTTTGACTTGTCATGAGTTCTTCTTGAGATCAGTATTAGCTCTCTTACTCAAACATTACTCCAAATCGGCTGCTACTCTCATGCGCGAAGGACCAAATGCACGAAAACTCTCAACCAATTAGCGCCCTTTAAACTTTTCAAAACTGATTAAACAAATTCTGATTGGCTTGCAACATTTTTGCGCATTCGGTCCTTCGCGCATTAGAAAAACCCCAGATTTGGACTACTATTTAAACAATTCCCCTCCAATTAAAACAAGTTTAAAAATGAACAGTTCGTTGATGGTGCGATAAGCCGATTTAGTTATAAATCGTACAGCAGAAAGTGTGTTGATTAACCGAAAATCAAGTTATAATCCTCTAACTAAGGGATTCGAACCACTGCCGACCTAAGGGAGCCCCCTCTGTACTATTTTGAGATATCCATTTTTTGGCTAACTGACCCTAAAATTTTTCTAAGGGCATCTTTGGCGCCAAAATAAACTATTTTGAGGGGGAGCGCGCGCCGAAAAAACCGATTTTCGAAGTCAAATTTTCCAAAAAGTGCGTAAAAACGCCTTTTGTGGCCTGTTTTTCAAAAATTTGCTTGCGGCACAGAAAATTTGGTAAAATTACTTTCTTTTTGAGATTTGGGAGACCTCAGAAAATCGATTTGGTCTACCTAAAAAAAGGTCGAGAAAATCATAGATCCGCCCCTGATGATGATCCTTTTCAAGCCGCTACGGGTGAAGATGAAGAGAGGATTTACTTAAGATATTCCTCTATATTGTTTAACGCCGCGTGCAAAGTGTTTGATATCTGGGGTTGGGAAAAGTCAATTGGGATGTTAAATGTTTCTCCGTGTTTGTCAATTATCGTTAATGCTTTAACAAAATCAGTTTTGACCGAACTTTGTGGTTGACATTTAGAAATAGCTGCATCTCGAGATTCATTGGCAGAAGGCTCTGTCGTAGGTCACCAAACGCAAGCCATCATTAAGGCTGTCAGCTGGTTTTTTTTGCAATTTTATTTTTTTTTCAGAAGGTTTTTCCTCAGAATCAATATCAATAATATCACTTTACAAAATTTACCAAGATATTTTTGGCAATTAATTGGTCATGTTTGCTAATAGACAGTTATTGCAAAAAGTGGGTGTCAATTAATTGTCCCAAATTAATTGCAATCAAGTGGTCACCAATTGACATTTCCCAAGCCCTGTTTGACGATGATGGCTGACATTTTCAGCTTAAAATCTAGTTAAAATCCTTAACTGTATCAAAATATTTCAAGGTTTTTGGTTCATTGCTACATTGGAATTTTCGCTACAGCGGCTTATTGTACGCACCCTTAATATTCCGTTCAATAGAAAATCTGAAATATAATTTGAAACACGCTCATTTTTTTTTCGGTAATTTTGGGCCGTTTATCAGGAAAGGATCAACATAAGGAAACGGATCAAGCTAACATCCTTTCCCCTAAAGTTTAAGGGAAGAAGATTTTAACTTGCTTCATAGTTGGAATTTTCAGCCAATCAGAATTGGGAGGAGGTTGTTAACTTAGTCTATTTAGGGGGTAAATTGTTAACCTAGTCCTTTTTGGCTCTTTCAGTTCCCCCACATTTCAAAATGTCTTTTTCGGAGTTGTTCTACGTGTTATTATGGCTAGATTAGTTCAAATTTGGGAGAGAAAGTGGAAAAGAGCCAAAAAACGATTCATTGATTTCTGATTCTTAATCAACTCGGTAGCGCCGTAATTTGAAGTAAAGCTGGCTCAATTTTATGTTTTTGTGGCTATAACTATTTTGAAAATTCTAAAACGCGACATTTGATCAAGAAGTTCCGGTTCTGGCCTTGAAATCTTGTCGGCCGCTGGTGGGGCTGGGGGAGGGGCCAATAGTGGGGCTGCTATCTTGGGTCTTCCTGATCTGATTGGGGGCACAGTTGATGTGTTGGACATGCCTGTTGACCCGAATGAGCCCACATATTGTCTCTGTCAACAGGTGTCCTACGGGGAAATGATCGGATGCGACAATCCTGATGTGAGTTTATTTCATTCAATTTTTTTTTCGGATTATAACCGAATATTTTTCCAAAAAAATTAAAACCACAACAATAATGCGCAAGCGAAAGAGGAAATGGTTAATTGTGGTAGTCGTAATTCTGATTGTGATGCAGCTCTACTGCTTTGAAAACATTTATCGTCGGCCTAAAAAGATATGGAAATTTCAAAATTAAAACAAAAATCTCTCGAACATCTTTCGTTGATCCATTTGATGCAATCCGTTGATGTTATTGAGAGTTCATTTAGCCTCGTTTCAGTGTCCAATTGAATGGTTTCACTTCAATTGTGTCGGACTGTCTGCCAAACCTAAAGGAAAATGGTTAGTCAAACCTCAATTGTTGTTCTAGCTGGCATGATTTACCAATCCAATTTAACTGTGTTAGAGTTACGCTTTTGTTTTTAGCATCGGTTTATACTAAGTTTTGCAGGACGTCAACGAAAGGGAGTCTTTGTAATATTAACCCTTTTGTTATAAACGACTCAAATTTTCTCTCCCTCTAAATCTAAAAAGCACGACAAAATGTAATCAATTTTTTGGGTTTACATAGAACCGATTTTGCGAGAGTTTAGTCTCTCTTTGACGATTTTGCACAACATCAGCCGTATCCGCTTAATTCATGAACTTTTCGAGTGCATTCGAATGACTGTTCTCAATCAAGATGTCCGCTTTTTCTCTTTCAAAACCCTTTTTTGCGTTTTCTTGGCTGAAGAAGGAGCTCTATTTTGTTTTTTTTTTGCTTAGGTATGCGAAGTAATGCTCCGCCTCCTTGTTTGATCTTGAGATTTTCATTGTTTAAGATGACGGAGTTTAAATAGGTCGCGACAATTTTTCGTTTATTTTTCAGGAATTTATTTTATCACGGTTTGACTTGTGATTTCTTTTTAAATTCCGTTCCTTAGTTAAAAGGAAGGCAAACTCCCCTATCGCAGCGAAAGTTAAAAGATCACGAAAAACGTGATCTATTTCTAGTTACGAAAACGGAATTTAACTTCAGATTTCCAGTGAAATAAAAAATTTACCTATTAATCAGTTTTCTCAAACTGGGGTAATTTTATCAAAAAAGTACCAGTCATAAATTGACTTCCAACGAGTTTTGCGACCATCTATTTTTTTATTTGAAATTCGAGAGTTGAGATTTAAAAAAAACAAGTCCGTTTTTTTTCTGTTTAACTGCTTTTATTGGCTCTTTTCCAACTCTGTTGGCTATGTTTTCTTTATAACTTTCATCATTTTTCTATTTAATTTTCATTGTTTTTCTATGTTGTTCAAATCAAGTCATCTGTTGCAGCTTTTTCAAGTACCGTTTTTTGGCTTCACTTTCCAGCTCATATCCTAAGCGGAGCTAAAAACTATTTCTTCGCTCTGCAACAGCAAATGTAGACTAAAATTTTTATGTGACCTAACTTAAGAAATACAAACGAAATAAGAATCGCATTTCGTTACTGCTTTCTTAAATAGAGTCATATTTATCAGGAGCGGATCTAGGATTTTCTCGAGGGGGCGTTTTAGGATGTAGTTTTCTCGGGGGGGGGGGGGTTGTAGGCACTTTTGGAAAATTTTGACCAAAAAATCGCGTTTTGTGGCGCGCACTCCCACCTCAAAATAAGTATATATTGGCGCCCAAGGCGCCTTTAGAAAATGTTTAGGATCCGTCAACAAATATGGATATCTCAAAGTAGTACAAAGGGGGGACCCTTTGGGTCGGCAGGGCGTCAAATCCCAGAGGGGGGCGTCCGCCCCTGATATTTATCAGGCTGGATGTAATTTGTTCCAAAACTTGAATGTTTCGCAATTTTAATCTAGGTTTAAACCTTTTTCATCTAGTTTATTTAATTACATTGTAAAGATAATTTGCGTGTAAGTTACATGTATCAACTTGCTTCATTTTGAAATTGAATACGATGACTCGTTTTGCCCCTTCGGCACCTAGGAAACGCCCATGCTTGGGACGAAAAAGGCTTTTTGTAAATGTTTTTTTTTTCAATTAAAACTTTTAATATAACATTACTTAATGTATAAACTATTATTCAAATTTACTTGCTAAAAGAAAGGCACGTTGTAATCTTCAATTACGGAAGAAAAATGGCGCGAAGAAAAAACGTGATCGACTTCTAGTTTCGAAAGTGGTTTTTAATTTTAAGATTTTCCAGCGGAATGAAATTTTTTCCGATTGATCCAGCGTTTTCAAATTGACTTCATTTTATCAAGAAAGTTTCAATGATTATTTGTTGCTGAAAGAGCTCTAGGGCCATATATATTTTTTTGTATTTGAATTTCGAAATTTTCAAAAATCAAGCTAGTCATTTCTTTTGATTTTTTGTTCATGACACTTTTCAAACTGTGGCTATGTTTGTTCTTTGATCAGTGCCGCGTTGTTTACTCCCACCTATTTGTCTTGTAGGTAGGCGCGGATCAAGATTTTTCGAATTGATTTTCCAAGTTCTACCAAAACGTTGAAAATACTCTGTCTAGGCAAACTGTTCAGCTCCGCAAACAAAATTTTTAGCGTCGCAGGCAAAGGGTGGGTAGCATAGGGTGAATGTTACTACCCGTTGATAGTAGTACTAAAGGGTGGGGACTTTTGAGCGGTCGTGGTGTCGAATTCAAGGGGAAATTCGCCTCCTCCCCCTCACCCACCCCTTCAATCAACCGCCCTTCTCAAAATCCGCAACTGCTTGTAGATGTAGAGTTTCTTATTTTATTTCTGTTTCAGGTTTTGCTCACGATGCAGCGCAGAAAGGAAAAAGAAGCTGACTGCAGTTGTCCAATGAACGAGGTAGAGCTAAAAAGAGAAAGAAATCAAAACTATTTTGGCGAAACTGAAATTCTGTGCAATTAAAATATTTTAGTAAACTTTTCTTCTTTGATTTAATTTTTTTTATTAATGTCATTATGTTTCTGACAATGTTCTTTTCTCAGAATAATATATTACTCTGAAATAGTTAATTTAAACCGTCTCGATGTTTTTCTGGAATTTAAAGTTTCCGTGTGTAGCCCATTCCTGATGCAGGTCGCAATGGTTTGTACTCGGTGGGTCTTATTTTAGCTGAGTCATCACGTGATGGACCGTACCACGTAGGTGGCGTGATCACTGATCTTTTCACGGGTGTCTTAAGTAGTTTTCGCCTCCAATCTTCATGCTGCCAGTTGTTGTAGGGGGTTCTAGGTTTGATTTCAGGAGGTGCTTTCCAGTTTTGCAATTCACACACAAGGTGAGACTTCCGGGCTGCGTGAAAGGCTGAAAATCAGAATTTAGTAAAAGAGTACACACGAACAAATAGTGATTCAATTGGCCTAGGGAACGTTACAGCTCGGTGGATAAATACAATTCAGACGTTTAACCGTTTTTACTTTTGCGAGAGCAGGTGTCTTGTAATCGGGAACTGGACTTTTTCCCGTTAACAACTTTTTACTGGTGAGACTAAGTAGAACAATTGAGCAGAAAAAAAAATTGTGAAGTTGCTTTACCAGTAAAGTTGATTTATTAGTGGTCTGGGGTTCCAGTCCCAATCGGAACTATTTTTTCAGGATGTGTGAAACAGAAAATATGTATATCCGGAAAAATTGAATTGTCGTACTTTCGTTCGTCTGCTTTTCTTTTGTCGGCTTAGTTGTCAAAATTTCCATGGAATTGTTTTTAACTCAATCGATGTCTATCCACTTGTCGGCTTAGTGGCCGCGCGATAAATACTAAAACCTACTTATAACTGGTGGTTATGTCTTTGGCTGTTTGTTTAATTCCTTCTATGTGAAAATTTAATAACTCTGATTTTGTATATATTTTTTGCGTTTTCTTTTCCGGTTTTTAGATTTAAAATAGTGTCATCCGATGGTATATCGGCATGGAAAGCTCGTATAGCGTCATTTCGTTTTTTTTTAAGCTGACGTGTGATTCGGCAATGGCGGATTTTCAAAAAATTTAAAATTTTTGTCGACCTTTTTTTTTGTCGAACAAATTGATTTTCTGAGCTCTCCTAAATCATTATAAATACCCCATTTCGACCAATTTTTGACTAAAAATCGCGTTTTTTTTGGCGCGCGCTCCCCCATCAAAATAAGTATATATTGGCGTCTTTAGAAAATTTTTAGGGTCCGTCACCGAAAATGGATATCTCAAAATAGTACAAAAGGGAGTCGAATTCCTTTGGGTCGGCAGGGGGTCGAATTCCTGAGGGGAGATCCTCCACCCCTAAATCCGCTGGTGATTTGTTGTTTCAAGGCAACTATGACTTGCGTCACATTTAAACCTTGAATTTCTTTTTGCGTCGTGATAAATCATTTGATTGTCGGAACGGTATTGAGATTGGAGCCTTGTTGGTCTTTACCCCAAATAAGTTTTTCATGTTTGTCGACATCAAAGATACTCGAAATTGCTCTGTGTAGCGTTACAGAATATGTAAAAATAATTGAAGATGATTTAAAGCTCCAATGGAGGATATGAGTTGTTCTAAGGTATGAGTTAAATTACAGGAATTGCTTGATCTTTGATATCTATAACCTACAGGGTCAGAATCAACACCTAATCAAATTTTTTCTTTGACGGAACAATCAGATTTTGAATAATTTTAGAGCATATCTTTTTCTAAAAAATTTCAACTCTTAAAGATATTGTTATGATGCGTTCCTTGCAGGGGTGGATTCAGGGGGGGAAGCGTATTAATGCCCTTTCATTTGTTATTCGAACGATTTTTTTGAAGAACTTCAAAAAACTCGCAATATCGTGAAAAATCGGTTTCAATTTTTTTGTTCAATTTTGAGCAAGTAAAGCGCAGAGTTCAGAGTAACGTTCTTAATGATTAAAATTTTCCAATTTAGGCTAAAAATTGACAATTTTGCTAAAACAAATATAGTTTTTGGTGTCTTATACTGAGCTTTTCTGGCCAAAAAAGTTCTCGAAAATAATTGAAATTCTTAGAAATTGAAAACTTTTATTAAAAAAATTATTTTTAAAAAAATTTTCATCAATTTTGTCTATTTGTTTTGAAGACAACTGTAAACGTTTATGCCGAATTCACTAAATTTCTACTCGTTCGTATAGCGCTATCATCACACGACGTAAAAGAAGAGACACTATTTTGAAAACACAATTCTGAGAGTGCGGTCCGAATATTCTGTGCTCCAGGCACAGCAATCGATATCCTTGTTGTTACAAGACTTTGTTATAAGTTTTTTGTTACAATTAATTTTAGTAGCTGGAAATCCTAATTTGCAATTTCGCGAGAAATTTTTGTCACAGAATCAGCAAGCTTTTTGACAGTCGAGTTTTTCATGGTTCAGTTTTTGATTTCATGCTTGATTGATTCTGCTTCGAATGCTTTTCTTTTTCTGAAACGACCGGGAAGGCTTGTTTTTTTTCTGAAGAATACAATTTCACTAAGATGAATGTGTGTAAAAACTTTCCTAGCTGTTTGTATAGGATAGACGCCGTTGCAGAGCCGTTATTTTTGTAGGAGAGCTAATCTAAGAGTTATTCGGGGGTTACAAAGTTCCTATACGGATACAAAGTTCTCATTCGATATCTTCAAACATCAATTTCACAATTATCATTTCTCTTACTACTTCTTGCTCGTTTCCGATTGAGCAATCGCATAAAACTGCTCAGGAAGAGTTTCTTTAACTCTTCTTGGCAGTTTTGCAGGGATGCTTGCTATCTACTATGAAGTGTGTCTTGTTCTTGAATGACCTTTACACTGAGTGGAAAACTTATCCAGTTGATATCTGATAGAACAGTTTTCAAATCCTAGGATTGAATAGATAAAGTGAATGTTTAAAAAGTGTGCACCTTAAATGAATTAGTAAAAAAATTAACCAAATATTATTTATGCAATTTGTGTGAAAGTGCTCACCAAAAACGACGTCTTTGCCGCGAAAATCTTCTTTCAAAATTAAATAAATTAAGTACAGTTTGAACGCAAAAAGTCTTCGGACAAAATTAATGTTGATCAGGTACGGATAGACGCACCAAAGTAGTGCCAAAGAAGAATTTAAAGCTGATCATGCAACCGACTCGTTGATCAAAGAAAACGATTTTGTTCTGTTAGATTGCAGACTTGAAAAGTAGTAATTTGGAGTAATTACTATGTAGTTATTATATATAAGAAGTTTTTAAAAAACTGAAAAAAGTCGAAATATTAATTTGATGCTTTTCAATGTTCCGATGAAAATCATTAGGTGAAAATCTTCAAGCATGAAAAGATGATGCAGAACTTTTTAACCATCATTCTTAAATTACTGAACATTTGTTTGGCTGTTTTCTTTCACATCTCCTTGCTGCGGGGACCGGCTTGTTTGCATGCGGGCCGCTTACTATGCGGCTATTAGTGCAATTAGAATTGAAATGGGGTTATCACATTTGCAGCTAAAATCAAATTAATGCGTGCCGCATCAAAGTGAGTAATTATGCTAATTAGGCTTGCTAAGCGGCACGTATCCAAGCCGCTACACCATCTCTTTGGCCACCTTTTATTCGCTTCTGAACGGAAGCAAGACTGCTTGTATCAGGGCCAAACGCTGAATGTTCCGACTGCGTTTTATTTTCTATAAAGTTTTTTAAAAATAAAAATTCAAGAAATTTTCAAAAAAAAAATTGAAAAAAATTCAATACAAATTATTGAAAAATTCAATAAGTTTTTTTTTCTCAAAAGCGTCACCCCACACGCTATGTTAAGTACAAAGTGATATATTTTGCATGTAGCAAAACTTTAAAACGACCAAAGAGCATTCCTCAATCCAATCTGAACGATTTTTAATAGTGATTAAATCTCCGCATACGCGAGTTTTTTTGTCCCAAATCGGCTACATTGGCAATCGTTAAAACCCCATTTAAACTGCGTTTTTTTTCTTCCAAAAACTCAGAGGTAGAATTTTTTCTTATTGATCTCAAAACAACAATACTTTTAGAATGATATAAAAGTTTCTTTAAAAATTGCTAGCTAAAAAGTCGAATTTTTTTTTGAATAAAAAAACCACCCCAGCAAAAAAAATATTTCGTCATTTTCTTCAAAAATTGGAAATTCAAGACTGCTCATAAAATTTAGCGAGTCCCTGAAATTATTGAATCATCTTTTCTGGCCAGCTTAAAAACTTTTCGGTAGAAAAATTGACGAAATAATAGAAAAAAACTAAGAAAAAAAAAGTTTTTTTTTCCCTGTTTTTTTTTCGTAATTTATCCTCCAGTCCGCTAATTTTAACTATACAGAGATGCATTTGGCGACTTGTACTCTAATATTATGACCCAAATACTTGTCTTAATTAAACTTAAAACACCTTAGTTTGCCGATTACGCATGCTATAAGAATGCAATATGTCGCGCGTTAATTATCCCAAATTAACCAAATTAGCAGTTTTCAAACCGCTGTGACTTAAAACAATCACAAAAAATCTTTTTTAAGTTGAGCTCAGAGAAACAGTATTTTTCAGATGGTATACAAAATTCCGCTAAAAAAACTCAGTTGAAAAGTCAAAAATTGAACGAATAAAAAAGCCGCCTCAAGCATAAATTTTCCGCACTTTCTTCGGAAGTCGGAACAACAATTGAAGAGAAAACTTGACTAACAATACAACTATTGAATAAAAACGGTACATTCAAAAATCAAAACGAAGTTAAGCAATAGTTTTTAACCTGTTTCTATCACTACTCAAAATCTAGGCGAAATGGAGATAACAGGTTTACTTTAAAATAAATTTATTTTAAGTCAAATATAAGTTTATGAAATAAACAAAAACGTTTCGGCAAAGTTAAATGGAATAGTAAATAGTAAGTGAGGTTTTGATTCCAAAATCTTTTTTTTAAATTTCAGAGACCTTAGCCAATTGACTGACTCCACCGACCGAGGATATTCGTTTTCCGTCAGTCTTGAAGTTGGTCTTTCTAAAGACAAGCTACTCGAGCTAATTTATAACTCATATTTTCGGACGGTATTTTTCGATGAAACTGATAATAGTTCAAATATTACTCAAACAAAGAAAAATTAGTGCTACGAAAAAATGTTGCTAAAAATGGATTGAAAAAAGCAGTTTTTTGATGAAATAGAAGTTTTTTTATCAGTGCAAATTATTATTTAATTTCACTGCCAACTGATGCAGTTCACTTTCAGTACACAAGATTGAGAATAGCAATGTTCCTATCTACCAGATCAACACTCATCACAACTGATCAGAAATCACGAAACGATCTCCCAAAACTATCGTGATGACAACTCTTCTTCCAAACCAGAAAAAAGAATATGCTCGCAAACTGTAAAGAAAAATCACCATCATCCATCCTACACTACAATAAAGAACTTTGAAAAACTAATACTCTTTAAACCCCGGATGGGTGGAACCAGATCGAAACTAGTATTTATCATTGATTATTATTATGATTTTTTATCTCTATAAAATATCAAATACTAACCAATCATACTCCATCAAACTAACAACCTATTCATTTGTAAAGTGATGAAACTACTTGTAGTTTCAACACCAGAACAATTTGAATTAAACTTAGAATACAGTTGTTCTCATTCTGAAACTAACCCGCGTAAACCGGTGTACACTAGATCTATTGAGACTAGGAGATATAAGAGTAAGATTAAGATCGGTATTAGACTAAGAAGTTGCACGAATCTATCCGGCCTAAAAGAAGATAGCGTGACGAGCAGACGAAGTATTTATCTGAAATTACTCTATGAGTAGAGTACAAGATACAATACTCAATCTGACATGGTGACTGATTATTCGAAGGTGAAAAAACATTTGGCAAATGTAAAAGAACGTCAAGAGAAATTAGATCAACTAAATATTTAAGAAAACGAATACAGTTTTGATGCAAAAAAGTTCGAGGTCTTTTCTCAAGATTTTGCTGCTCATTGCTGGGAAAACATCAAAAAGCCATTACTGAAAAACTCATCGGAAACAATAGCTCTTACACTTTTTAAACCTTTGGAAACAATTTATTATTATTATAAACCTCGGCCTCAAGTGAAAAATGAATATCCGCTGTTTGAAAGATTAGAGGGTCAATTAGCATGGCCAGTGAGGGTGTCGCAATCACATTTATTGCATTTTCATAGTGGAGACAAAATATTCAGCATTTCAGCTTCTGGAAGAGAAGTTATAGTTTCTCAATTGGTGTTAAACACCGAAAGAAACGAGCTGAGCATGAAAGAAGATAAATTACAAAAAGCAAGTTTCATTTCTGATCACCATATCGAATACTTGTTTGTTATTCCTCATATCTCTTTTATAAACCTGAAGATTTTGATTCTGGCCGACAATCATGTGCTAAGTTTTGATATAAGCCAAAATTTGTTCGGTTATACAAAATTTAATCCCGCAATTCATCATTTTCCGCTTTGATAATACATGTCGGCGAAGTCGTACATTATGCTCTTTGGGACTTTACGAAAAAAATTATATTATTACACAGACAAATAAGGAGTCAGTCAAGATTATGTGCCACTCAAAGTCGACTGTTAAAATGTCTTGGGGTTAGGGATAAATTGAGTCTAGAATAACCGAGTCCACAATTTAATTTGAGGTTTCGAAAGTTGCCATTTGAACCCAAGTCTGCAACCAATACAAACCATTGATAACACACAGTTTTTTGAGAAGTGGGGGCTAAAATAAACCCTAATAGTTGAATGAGGCCCTCTTTTGCAGTAAAAACTTTTAGCTGTTATTTTCAGTGTTGTTTTTCAGAACAAAATTGCTTAGTTTCAGATTCTGGTTCTCTTAGTTACCTGCCCCTTATGATACCGAGTAGAAAATTTTCCATATTAAAAGACACTTGAAGAGTTAAGCATCATCAAAATAAATGGATCAAAAAGAGGGAAATAGTTAACATGATCCCTGATTTCTTTTTTACCTAAAATTTCGAATCAACAGCATCCGTCGCAGCTGTCGGCTGCCTGAAATAATATTAGGCCTAGTTGATGCGGTGTGGCAAAACTGCAGAATGGGATGATAATTTGGCGCCGCAATTGTAGACTCAAATTAATGTAGGCTACAGCACGCGACCAAAAACCGCTGGTCAGATAGGTTACCACTCAACCTATTTTGTGTACTGCATCACAGATAATAATGGAATTGCCCGTTTGGATTCGCTGGCCGAAAATGATAAACTGCAAAATATCTTGAACATCTCACAAGATGAACATAGAGTGAAAAATATCGACTGTCTTACTCATGTAGGAGATAATTTGATCATTTGGTCACTGGCTACACGCAGTTTAACGATTATGGCAGGCAAAAAGTTCTGCTGTGTTGTGCCTATTGGATCCGAGCTCGACTGCTTCTCGATTCCTGTATTAGGCGAAAAGGTTCAGCTCATCCTCAAAGTCAAGTTTAAACAGCAGCAGCAGCAACAACAAAAACAAATTAAAGATGACAATCAAAACGTTTTTATGGTGAGGCAGAATTAACTGACAGAACTCTTGGGCTATGAAGTTTCAAGAGACATCACGAGCGCGCAAAAACAGAAACAGAAAACAAGGAAAATATGAAAAACGAATCATGAATTAAATTATTATTTAAGCCACGTTTTTATTTGTTATAACTTGAATTTCCAGATTCACTCTTTTTGTAATAATTAGATAAGAACTTGCTAATCCCGCCAAACATAATCTACCCACACCCCCCAGGGGCGGATCTAGGATTTTTAGATCCTGAGTTTCTGAGTTCTCCCATTTTACTATAAAGACCATGTTTTGACCAAATTTTCTACGCCGCAGGCAAAATAAAAAAAAGGTGCCAAAAAAGCGTTTTAAGGGACTTTTTGGAAAAAGTTGACCAAAAAATCGATTTGTTTTGGCGCGCACTCTCCCTTCGAAATAGGATATATTGGCGTCAAAGGAGGTTTTGGTAAATTTTTAGGGTTAACCCGCTAAAAATAGATAACTCAAAATACTACAAGGGATACCCTCTGGGTTTGCAGGGGGTCGAATCCCCGAGGAGGGGCTTCCCATCCCACCGAATTCACTACTGCCGCCCCAAAAAATAACAAAAAAGAATACTTTTTGAAAACCTTTGTTTTTTCGACTATTTAAAAATGAGGAGGACTTTTGTAATCCGGTGTGTTTTAATAAAAGATTTTCCTCGGAAAAGCAGATACCACAAATAATCATCAGAATTGGTCAAGTGATGTATAATATTAAAGCGCTTTTAATCTTGACTCGAACAAATTTAAAAAGTTTCAATATTTTTGAAATTATTGTCGAGAAAAAACCGTTTTAAACGTTCGATTTTCTTTCAAAATTTTTGCAGACCTATGTTATTTTACTGTCCACTCGGCTAAATGCTAGGCTTTCTTCCGATCCTTTTTCACGCCAGGAACAAAAAAATTGTTTCTAATTAAAAAAAATTTAATTTGTTTTTTTTAAACACGGTCATAACATTCTGTGCTCCTTGCACAGCAGTAGGCTTTTTCATTATTTCTGTTTCTTTTTGAAATTTCAAAATTTTAAGGAGGTCCGCTTCAAATTGGTGACTTTTTTTGGAAAGTTCCCTGCAACTCCTCTGCAGCCAGTCTCTTTTATTGTTCCGACCATTGAGCATGTGGAAAAACATACCCTTCCTTCTGTGTTTTAGGGTTTTTGTTTTGCACGTAAAACCAGGCACACAAATGATCATCGGAATGGGTCAAATGATGAATATTTTAAAGGATTGGAATGACAAACATTTCTCTGTAAAAATGTTTTGCCACGAGAAAAACATGTTTGAAGCTTTTGAATTTCAGTCTCATTCAGAGCTATTAAAACGATCGAGTAAAATTCGTTATCTGGAAAATTAAATTTAAAAAAATAAAACGTTTTTATCTGAAATAAAAATATCAGCGCTTCCTAGATAGAAATTTAGCTTAACTTAGCGCTATCTAGGCAAAATATTCTTCCACCAAAATTTTTTTAATTCTGTTGTGAAATTTTTGTTGTTGTTTTTTTTTCAAATTTTCTTCTTTTTTTTGTTTGTTGTTCAAGTTTTTCGAAAGAATGATGTCAATAAAGGCTAATTCAGTAATTTACTGCACGTTTGTTTATATTTTTTACCAAACCACGGGCAAAATTACTTCGATTCGTGTTTTTTTTGTAATTTTTTTGATGCAAAGGTCAAACATTCTATGCTATTTTCACAGCAAATGCTAAATTTTTCTCGGAAAAGCAGAGAACACAAATAATCATCAGAATTGGTCAAGTGATGTAAAATATTGAAGCCCTTTTATTCGTGACTCGAACAAATTTAAAAAGTTTCAATATTTTTGAAATTATTGTCGAGAAAAAACCGTTTTAAACGTTCGATTTTCATTTAAAATTTTTGAAGAGCTATGTTATTTTGACGTTTACTCGGCTAAATGCTAGGCTTTTTTCTGATCCTTTTTCACGCCACGGACAGAAAATTGTTTTTCATTAATCAAAATGAATTGTATTTTTAAACACGGTCATAACATTCTGTACCCCTTGCACAGTAATCGGCTTTTTCATTATTTCTGCTCTATTTGAAATTTCAAAATTTTAGTGAGAACCGATTCAAATTGGTGATTTCTTTTAGAAAGTTTCCTGCAACTCCTCTGCCGACAGTCTCTTTTTTGTTCCGACCATTGAACCTGTGAATGAACATATAATTCCTTTTGTTTTGTGTTTTAGGCTTTTTGTTTTGCAGGTAAAATCAGGCACACAAATGATCATCGAAATGGGTCAAATGATATATATTTTAAATGATTGGAATGAAAAACATTGCTCTGAAAAAATTTGCGGCAACGAGAAAAACATGTTTGAAGCTTTTGAACTTCAGTCTCATTTCGAGCGAGTAAAACGATCGAGCAAAGTTCGTTATCTGGAAGTTTTAATAAAAATTAACGTTTTTATCTGAAATAAAAATTTCAGCGCTCCCTAGATAGAAATCTAGCTTAACTTAGCGCTCTCTAAGCGCAAAATTTTTCCAAAATTGTTATAATCCTAATGTGAAATTTTTCTTCAAAAAAAAGTTGTTTTTTTTTTCTTGAAATTTTCTTCATTTTTTGTTTGTTGTTCAAGTTTTTCGGAAGAATGATGTCAATTAAGCCTAATTCACTAATTTACTGCACGTTTGTGTATACATTTTTTTATCAAACCACGGGCAAAACGACTTCAATTAGATTTTTTTCTTAAGTTTTCTTGAGGCAAAGGTCAAACATTCTATGCTACTTTCACTAATCGGGAATCCTTTTTCTTGTACATTCATATAATAATTTCATATGTTTGTTTCAAAGACAACTTGATAAGACTTTGTTCCGAGGAATTTTTCTGCCAAAAAGTTTTGTGCTGCAGCCAAAATTTTAGTCAACCTATCAAAAGCATATTTCGATGCTGTTATGTCAACCTATCAAAAGCATGTGTGCATATTTCGAGCTGTTATTAAAAAAGAATAGTCCTTTTTGTGCCAACCAAATTTGGCCCAAGTTAATAAATTTTGAATGTATGTCTGACAAAAGTTTAGTTGACAAAAAACTTGGCAACCAAAATGCAATGGGCAAGAGAGGTAGCCCACTCCTTGTAGTTTACTGATTTTAACATCTAGCTAAAATAGAGTCGGACAGGTCATGAGTTTCAGGTCATGAGCCAAATAAAACAAACCCTATATAACTCAGCAATAAGCCCCAGCAATAAATCACTGTCTTTGTATCAACGGTACACTACAAAACCAAGTCTGCTTATTTTCTCAAAAATTCTAACTGCTCTTTTTGTACCAATTTCAACATGATTAAACATTTTTAGTAGGAAAAGTTATGAAAAATATTGTGAATAAAAAAAATGGGCGGAAAGTGCTTGTAATGTTTTTACACTGCAAAGGCTCAAAGATAGCGGTTGATTTGCACATAACTCCGAATCGTTGCATTTTTTAAGAAAAAAAAAACACCCACGCTTATTTTTCGTCATTTTGAACGATATTTGGATTAATTATGGCACTTGGGGCGTACAAACGAAAGGTGAATCTTGAAAATTTTTGTTTTAAGAAAAATGCAAAACTAAAAATTAGGTGCTTTGTCTTGACATGCGTTAAAATTTGTATTATGCGTTAAAATTTGATCTTATGCATATTTCGATACTGTTCTTTGCCTATTTGTCAAGACAAAGAACTTAATTTCAAGTTGTGTATTTTGATAAGAACAAAAGTTTTAAAGATTTGATTTTTTTTGCTCCCTAAGTGCCATAATTGTTTCAAATATCGTAGAAAGTGATGGAAAATGTGTGCGAGTCTTTTTTCTCCAGACAATCTCAGATTTTGAAGGGAATTTTGATGTCCTGAGTTCACCTGCAATTGTTTATCGCGAAGCTATGAAGTTTTGAAAATTGCCAGATTGCTCAGTTTGCGAGGAATTAAAAACGATATATTTTTTTTCTATTAACACTTAAGCTGCGAATTGATCGCCGTCGCAAAATTTGTTGCAAATTGAAATGAGGCATGCTAATAATTGTTACTACTTTCGAAGAAAGTAAGGAATAAGGTAGTCGGTTAGGTTATTTGACCAGAACAATGCTCAAATATAGTTCCCTATAGGGCTCGATCCTCAGATTTCTGTAGTTCCAGAAGGAGTTCGATCACTACTACACTATCGTGGATTAATGAATAGTGTGAAACGCTCACAAATAGACTAACGTGAATATAAGAGCGCAGTGATACATTGATGCTAAAAGTTAATTGCACGTTATTTATGAGTGGCAAAAAATTCCGAACCATAGAGTCGTTATTCAAATGAGGCAGGCTAATTGGTCTTATTAATTCCAGTCACGATTCATAATTTTGAGCTTAAGATTCATAGTTTGTCAGTATTTCATGAAACAAAAACTATTCGAGACCAGTTTATGGACAGTCAGAACATTCAGGAAGTTGCCCTGATATGAGCAGTTTTTTTCTAATTAATAATTTAATGTACGCTTAACGCAGTGCTAATTGTTTCGTCTTGCGAAGAAAATGACGGAATATTTGTTCTCGGTATAGTTTTTCTCCGGACCGACTTCGATTTTTGAACTAGCCATTTCTGAACAAAAGATTATACTATCTGAAAAAAATGACGTGTTGAGCACATATTTAGAATGAAATTCAGACTGTGATCATTTTTTGAAATATTAAGGTGGTCTAAAAATTGCCATTCGATTAGGTTGGGACATCTAACGAGCGAGAAACTAAAGCGTGCTATTAAAGCGTGGGACAATTTCGTGCTATTAAAGCGTAATCGGCAACTAAATACGCTCATACAACGCTTCAAAATGAGTTGAAGCCAGTTATTTGGTGTGATTAATAGGTTAAGAAACAATAAGAACACAGTTTTGTGCTTGGCATAGCATATGAAATTAATTAATTGAAAATTCGAGAAAAAAGTTCAATTTCTTTTTCTTTTTTTTCAGAAAGTGTTCAACAATTTTTTTCTAATTAATGGTTTCAAAAAATATTTCAATTTAATTGAAGGGTAGCTGAAATTTTTAGAGCTTTGTCCTGACACGAACAGAAATTGGCGGACAAATTGGCGGACAATAATTAATGGAAACTAATCAAATAAGGTGCAAATTTGATATATTTTTGTCAATTATGCCAGTAGCTTAAGCACAATTTTTGATTGACTCAAAACATGCAAAAAATGATGCCTTTAGGACCTTATTAAAACTGCATCATATAAAAATGTGCATAGTTTAATTGTTGGAAGCAAGGCATATTAAAAAAAAACTAAGAATCCAGCTCTTCATATGTTATGGTACTTCTTTTTAGTAATTCATGAAATATTTGAAAATTGGTTATTGTTTACGGGTTGGTAAGCGCAAAAACTTCTTATAGTTGAAAAAACTTTTTACACGTAACTTAGATACAGTTGAGAGTTTCAAAATTTAAAGAAGGACAAAGCAAAGAACATGTATGAAAGAACGTGCAGAAAAATAGGAATGGAAAAAGAGTTCAAGGAAATTTAGGTCAATAGAAAAGAGTTTAGAGAATGCTGCTCGTTTTTCTGATCTGAGGCGTCACGGGACCCGATGGTCTCCAGGGTTTTTTGGACTGCGATGTCGATGATCGGGATCTCATCTGGGACCTGGAAGCTACTGATGCTGCTGATGATTTGTTTCCTTTTTTGGTTGACTCGGCCGTTTGCTGGCGAGACTGGACTGCAGACCTGGCTGTGATTTCAAGAGTTGAGGTCAATTTGGTGGCTCGTGCCAGAGCGTCAATTGCTGGGAAAAGATCAACCGGATTAGACAAATGAGAGAAGGTGAACGATATGCATGGAAATGAAGTGATGGCTGTTTGTACAACGTTTTAATGATTTTAAACTAAATATAGTTATTATCAAACAGAAGAAAAATTTGCAAAAATGTTTAAAGCTCGCAAAAAAACATTGAAGTAACAAATAAGTATTGGTAGATTTTTAACTAGTGCAGCATTCGGAAACTCAACTTTTAGTTCTAGTTTGGTGTGAACTGAATGTGAAGGATAGAATACTAATACTCAACTGACCTAAAGGCAGCATGGCAACCATTGAGCCGAACATCCTTCTATCGCTGAAGTTCATCTGGAACAGTTCGTCGTGTCGCATGTCATGCAAATCCTCCTGGATGCGCTTTTCCAGCTCATTCTCAACTACGTCATAGTCAGGCTGCGTAATCTCGTTCACATACTCTAGTGCTTCGGCTACTCGGATTTTGAGTACTTCGTCAGTCACCTGCAAAAATACCAAAAGTTATTGACAGCAAGTCAATATTTGAATATATAATTCGCTAAAACTTTCGAAGTATAAGAAATTTCATCAACGTTGTAACAAAAAAATAACCCTCTACCCCTATACTGTAAAAAAAATTTATATAGCTCCCTTGCTCTGTGAAAAAAATCCCAACTCAGTGAAAACCTTACAGCCTCCAACCTAGTAAAAAATATAGCCCCTTCAGCAGCGGATCCAGGGGGGAGGGGGGGCGTCTGAGGGCGGACACTTTTTTTCTTCAGGAATTTGACCCCCTGCCGACCCAAAGGGTCCCCCTTCTTTGTACTTATCTGAGATATCCATTTTGGTGACATATCCTAAAATTTTTCTAAGGGCGCCTTTGGCGCCAATATATACTAATTTTGAGGGGGGAGCGCGCGCCGAAAAAACGCGATTTGTTTATCATAATTTCAAAAAAGGGCCTAAAAACGCCTTTTTTTATACTGTTTTTTGGAAAATTTGCCTGCGGCGCAGAAACTTTGAGCAAAACAGAGTCAATAGCCACGGGAAAATCAATATGGTCGACCTAACAGAAGGGTCGACAAAATTTTCATTGTCAGTGGCTATTGTTTGCTAGGGCTAGGGGCTATGACGGCCCATTTTTTCAAACTGTATAACCTTGCCTCTGAACCTCAGGCAAAGTCTTCACGGAGTTTAACCGTGTAGTAAAACTGTATGTATAAGTCACACAGGCTCTGGGTCTTTCTCATTATTGCCCCTCCAGCCTAGTAGCAAAAAACTTATACCCACTCCAGTTTGTCAACTTTTAATTGATTTTAAAGCAATTTTGGTTTTCCATTCGAAAACTCATTCATGCAAAAGTGCATGTATGTTTTTGTTGAAACTGAACTAGTATTGAACTAAATACTGAACTTAACGGATCAAGTTAATATCCCCCCCACAAATAGCTCCTCCACTCCAGCGCTTAATTATTAATTTTGCTAAACGCTGTGTCACATAGTGTTCATTTAGTTCAACTTACAGCCGTCAATAAACTGTCAATCGTGGTGCTAATTAATCTATTAGCAGGTGCTGTCCTTGGTATTGTCTGTCACCCTTGGATAACCTTTAGAGTCACTCTTAATGTTAACTTTGTGAGATTAAGTTGATTATCAATTGGAATTTACGTATTGAACAATTAACCTTTTCAACATGGCGCAGCCAGCAGTCTCAGGTGGTGAGAAAAGTCCACTGGGCATTACAGGATTCTGGCCAGCGAAATGTACTGAACCGCCTATGATGTGGGAGTTCTGGATTAACAGATTCCAATGGGGAATGGTGGCAAAGCACTCAATCAACTCGAAAAACTACTGCTACGCAGCGACTCTTACTTCAGCCCAAGTTACCGCTTTACCCGAGGAAGTTGATGGGAAAAATTGCTTGGAATTGGAACAAATACTTATTTCAAATTTGTATTTGTGTCTAGGGGAAAAGGGGCAAGACAAACTACACAAAAGACGACCACATCTGGATCTTTCAACGGTTCGTTACCCGAGGATGTTAGACGTACTGGAAACGGAATTCAAGAAGGAAAGGAACGAAACATACGTGACATTCCAGCTTCTCTCTCGGAAACAATTCATCAATGAAAGTCTGGAGCAATTCCATTCCGTTCTGAGCGGACTGGCAGCCCGATGCAATTTTGGAGTGTTGGAGGATCGTATACTCAGGGATGTATTCATTGTAAATATGAATAACCGCGAAGCACAAAAGGAATTGTGCGGGTCAACGAAAACACCGGAAGAGGTTTATAGGATCGCCCTCTCGTATGAGCGGGAAAACAAATATGCCTCATCTTATGTTGGCACGGTATCTGTGGGAACCCAAGGATCGTCATCAGGAGGTGGAATCCAGATCAAAACAGAACCGGTCGGGACGATACGAGGAGGATATCGTAATAACCGTGCAAGGTGCCGAGGCTCATATCAAGGGCGAGGCTCAAACCGAGGGGGAAATTTGCTCCAGAACAACCGATGCCACAACTGCGACCAACCGAATTTTTCAAGAGAACATTTGGATAGATGTCCCGCAAAAAGAGTCACGTGTAAGTTTTGCCATAAAATTGGACATCTCGAACGTACCTGTAGGGGGAAGCGTGGAAATCAGCGAGGACGGGGAGCAGTAGGAATGATACGTGAGAATGCAGACGATACACATCTGGAGAATTCGGCGGATGAGGAAGCGTCCCAACACGCAAGTTCCATTGGATGGGTTAATAAGAATCCAGTGGTACATTCGTTGGACTCGAGTAGCTCAGATGGGGATTACATGGTAATGGCAATAAAACATAAGCGATTCACGGAATTAAAAGTCACTGGGGCACAGTTGCCGATTAGAATAAATGTGAAATCTACTCGTGTGTGGATCGACAGCGGATCTCCGCTCTCAATTTTCACCATCGGGGAACTGAGAAGAACCCTTGGAGCTTCGGGGATAAAACTGGGCACTCTCTCGAAGGAGGATAATTCATTTCGAGATTATGGGAACAATCCACTGCAGATGATTGGAACAATGGCCGTAACTTTAGAATCCAATGGCTGGAAGATCAACGCGAGAATAAAAGTCATCGGAGGTAACCGCCCATCGATAACTGGAAGAGACCTGATGCCTCAGCTAGGATTACAGTTGGTGCAGCAATCACCAGGGGACCAGATAATGTCCATCAATGAGGTGGACAAGGAAACAACGGTGCAAGAGGGGGAGCTGGACTCTTGGCAAACTTACTTCAGTAAGCAGTTTTCAAATCTTTTTAATAGGGTAGGAAAAATAAGAAATTATAAAGTCCAAGCTGATTTTTTTGAAAACTTCACACCGGTACAACAGAACGGACGCAAGTTCCCATTTCCTTGCAAGAAAAAGTAGATACTGAAATCGATAAACTACTGAAACAAGGTCAAATTGAAAAACTGACTGAATGCTCGGATAAATATTTCGTATCCCCAATCGTAATAACAGTAAAAAAAGATGGGTCTGTAAAACTAGCGCTCGAGTCAAGGGAACTAAATAAACAAGTGCATAAGAACAAACACCAAATGCCGAATATTGAAGAATTAATGGACACAGTGGGGCAAACGATCAGCGAGAAGAAACCAGGGGACATTTTTCCTACGACGATGGATCTAACTTACGCGTACGGTCAACTGCCGTTAAGCGCTGAAACGAGTGTACAGTGCAAATTTTCTCTCATCGGAGGTCGGTCAACGGGTACGTACCGGTTCAAAGCCGGATTCTATGGTCTGACTACAAAGCCAGCGGAATTCTAGCGCGCAATGGATTGTATGTTCGCAGAATACCCGCAGGCACTTGCGTTTATCGATGATATTTTGGTAGTAACCAAGGGAACCGCGATTGACCATATAGCAACGGCAGAGAAAATTCTTAAAAAACTGGATCGGGAAAATATGTCGCTAAACCTAAGAAATGCAAGTTTGCCCAACGGGAATGCGAGTGGCTAGGCCACAAAATTACTTCCACCGGAATAACTCCATTGGTACGAAAAACAGAACCGATAGAAGCATTAACGCCGCCGCGGACTCTAACGCAGTTAAAATTGTTCATGGGATCAATACACAGTCTTCATTAGTATTTGCCAGCGTTACCTGAATCGTCCGCGCCGTTGCGACCATTATTAAGTGAAAGCAATGAACACATTTGGACCCCCGAATGTCAGAATGCGTTCAAAAATCTTAAGAAACAAGTGTCTAACATTGTTGAACTGCGACATTTTGATATTCACAAGGATATTCGTATAGTGTGCGATGCAAGTCATAACGGGGTAGGTGCCGTACTCGAACAATTGGGACTGGAAGGGTGGAGACCGATTTCGTTTGCTTCACGGTATCTTAACGATGCGGAAAAGAAAATTCAACGAAAGAATTGGAAATGTTGGCAGTTGTGTGGTGGGCTGAATATTTCCGAAATTACATACTGGGACGGAATTTTTTAATAGTGACCGATCATAAAGCTTCAATCTCTCTTTTGAATGAAAATAATAAGAAAAACAAGACAATGTTTAGCCGTTTAACGCGTTGGTTAGACCGTCTCTTTCCCTTTGATTTTCAATATGAACATAAACCAGGGGCAAAAATTGGGCTGGCAGATTATTTATCACGTCATCCATGTAAAGAAGCAACGCCAATTAGTACGTACGATAATATGTTTACTGTGGCGAAGATAAACTTAATACGTACCGCTCTCGGGTTCTATAGTAGTAGTGCGTCCAGGGGATACAAATCATCCAATAATTCATCCAAGGGACCGCATATCAAAGCGGAAAGTAAGCAATCTATAAATCTTTCGAGTTTCGTCACGAGATAAACCGGTAGAGGGCGGAAAGCCATGCGAACGGGAATCGACCAATCAGAATCGAACACATGACTTAAACCGACGGCTAAGCAATATTCGCAGTAAATTAGTCGGTGCTATTACTCAATCAAAGAAAAGTTGTTCAAATTTATCAAATATAAAAATCCAAAATTTAAAACCTCAAATCAAAATGGACAAAAATATGAGGAATGGCAGAAATTCTTGCAACAACACCCGAGTTTAAATAGCAGCAGTGATGAGATAGAAGATTTATCACCAAATAACGTATCTTTAGAAGCCATAAATAAAGAAACTAATTCAGTCCGGACAAACACTACCCTCTCGTTACCCTCGCATTCAAAAGTGACGCGATTCCATCCGTGGATCCGAATTCAATATGCATGTCAATTATCCCTCGTAATTGCAAGATTGTAAACAAGATTACCGCATTACTTGACTTGTTTAATCTAAAATTCATAGAGTTCAATTACGTTTCTGACCCCCAACTGAGCGTGATTCGCGATCTCATAGTTTCAAAGAATCCTAATATTCATGAAAAGGTTCCTGCTATGAAGCGTTATTATTCACAATTTGTTAGTGACTTCAAAGAGAACGTCGTGTGGATGGATGAAAAACTTGTAATACCGATGAACCTCCAAACTGCAATTAACAATCGAATCCATGCATATCATCACGGGAAGACCAATATGTTCGATGCCGCGAAAGACGTTTGGTACCCTTATATTTACCGTTCAATAGCTTCAATAGCCAAAGACTGCCCTGAAAACACCGCCGCCGGTAAGAATTTAAAACGATTCTAAGTAAGAATCAGCTCGGGAATATACTTGAACCAAAGGAACCAAACGAATCGGTTCAACTGGATTTTTGGGGCTCCATTATCTATTTAAATGAACCCCGGAATTATGTTTTAGTGGCGGTCGATCGGTTTTCTCGTTGGCCGTCGGCAATGGTCTGTGGAAATAACCGGTCTGATAAAATAATGAAGTTTTTGAAAAGTTGCATAACAAATCATGGGGTGCCAAGGAAAATTCACGTGGACCAGGGAACGAGTTTTAAGTCAAACGAAGTTAAAGCATTCTGTGATAGGGAGGGTGTTGAAATCATAAAATCACCAGTTAATGATCACCGGGCAACTGGCTGCGTGGAGCGTACTATTGGTAGTCTTAAAAACTCCATTCTGACTTTTGTCCAAGAAAAAACATCCCGAACCCTTGGAGAAAATGGTTGAAAGAGCCCATGGTGCTCTCCGATTTTCGAAGAATGCAACATTAAAAATCGCGCCATTCGAGGCGCATCATGGTCGAGAACCAAACACGGTCCTTAGAAACCTTACTAAAAAACCATCTCTTCAAAATCTGGATTGGTCGCGGGTTATAAAAAAGAAAAAGGCTTGTTTAGATGACGCCGACCCTAAAGTGAGGGATATGCCACACCCTGCTGAAACAAACTGGGGAGTACGATCGGATCTAGCATACGACATCAATCACCGAAGACACGCGCGCCGGTTGACCAATGAACAGTCAGCAAATCAAGACGACGAACCGTCAATTCTCAAGTCCGCAGGCACCAGCGGACAACCGGGACCCTCTGGATTGTTATTCCAGCGAACCGGGAATCGAAATCTAAAAAGGTATAAGCAACTTCATTCTAAGGTTAAAGCAAAAATTGCTCCTACGTTAACTTTAAATAATGGGGTTGTGCTTAGAAAATCGGGGGTGGCCACGAAGCGAAAATCAAAAAAACAAAAACGACAGTACCACAAGCAGTCCTACCACCAACAACCCCGCGCGAAGTAAAAGTGCGGGCGACAAGGCGAATTGCTACAGAAAAGCAACGGAAGAAGACCGGGCGCCGATTTGCGGTTCCGAATCGGAAGATAGCGACAATTTACCAATTATCTAAAAAGACAATACAACCATCCGCGGAGGCACAGACAGCAATAGCACAATCAAGACAAACAGCAATAGCACAAACAGGAGCAGATATCGGAAGCGATCAAGACACAATCCCGCCACTCGGTGGCGAATTGGACAAAAACCCAAGAGATCCATCAGCATCGAATCCAGGGGACCAAGCAAAGAAACGAACGACAAGAAAGGCCAGACTGGTATCGTATAGCAGTCAAGAAGGTAATGAGGACGAGACAGTGTCTACATCATCTAGAAGGAGCGGGAGAAAAAGAACGGCGGTGACAAAGATGGGAGGGGTGATGATCGATTTCACCAACAAAAACGAGAAAGAAGGGAAGAAGTGTTCTGAGAAAAAATAGCTGAAACTGAAACACAAAACAAACTATCTAGTCCAGTGAGAAGGTTGGTCTTTATTGACTTAAAACTCAAAACGCCATCACTTCTAAGTGATTTTTTAGTTGCTAAAACTCGTTGTCAGTAAAATTGTTAATCATTGGTCAAAACGCTCAGTCAGTATTTTTCTTCATCAGTAACTTACAGTCAACAATTTGTAGTTCAACTTTCAGTGATTTAAAGTTTCATCTATTGAAGGGGAAGTGTGATATAGTGTTCATTTAGTTCAACTTACAGCCGTCAATCAACTGTCATTCGTGGTGCTAAATAATCTATTAGCAGGTGCTGTCCTTGGCATTGTCTGTCACCCTTGGATAATCTTTAGAGTCACTCTTAATGTTAACTTTGTGATATCAGGTTGATTAACAATTGGAATTTACGTATTGAACAATTCACCTTTTCAACAGCTGCATGTAAAATGCTCGATTCTGTTTGGCTGAAAATTCGAACTCAGAACCAAGTTATCATCCTCCCCCTAAACGGATTTGGGGGTGAGAGAAAGAGGATGTTTACTTGGTCCAACTTAATTTTTATAAAGGCTTAATATGATTTTGGATGTTATAGTTTTAAAACAAGCCCAGAGCGAACAAGTGAACAGTTTTGAACAGTTTTCTCTACATGCAAGTTCCTGTATGATTTTAATGAGAGTCTTTCTCATTATTGCCCCTCCAGTGATAGCTGCATAGAGAAGCTAGTTTATGCGGCATTAAATGAGGATGCACATGCTATTTCACTATGCGCATCTTTTCTACACTTTTTACTATTTTTTTTTTAACTGGAGGGGCTATAATGGGCTCTTATTCCTCGTAAAATTAGTATGTGGAGCAGTTTAAAAATCCATACCGAAACTTGCATGTAAAAAAGTTGTACACAAATATTCACTTGTTCGCTGTGGGCGTGTGCTAAAATATAACATCTAAAATCATATTGAATAACCTTTAGAAAACTTTATTTCAGCAAAATTCTAAGTTGATGGAAAAAAACCTGTTTGCTCTTTTCCAGTTCCCCCCCTTTCAAAATACCCAGTTTTATGTTTGTTTTACGTGTTATTACGGCTAAATGCGTGATGTTACGCTGTACAGTATGAAGAACAAATTTGTTCACAATTGTCGATTTGTTCACCACGCCAAATTTCATTGCAATATTGAGTTAGAACCGATGTGGTTAACTCATAGAGTAATTTCGGATAGGGTACACCGTCTGCTCGTCACGCTATCTTATTTTCGGCCGGATAGATTCGTGCAACTTCTTAGTCTAATACCGATCCTAATCTTACTCTTATACTATCTAGTCTCAGGTTGTTTAACTAGTATCTGCTAGGTTCAATAGATCTAGGGTATACTGGTTTATTGCGGCTGCTGAAGTTCTCTTGGAGAGGCAACTAATTTCTAAGTTAAATTCAAATCTCTCTGGTGCTGAAATTACAAGTAATTTCAGCACTTACAAATAAGTGGGTTGTTAGTTAGATGGATCATGATTGGTTAATATTAAATACTTTACAGTGGTAAAATATCTAATTTATCCAATCATAAAATGTAGTTTAGATCAGGTTCCACCCATCCGGGTTTTACAGAGTTTTTTAGAATAGTCTGTCTTCAATTCAAAGGATGGACGATGGACGTTGGTATTTGGCGAACATCATATTTCTTCTGGGTTCTCTTGTTAGAGAAGTTCCAGGTTCAATCGCTGTGTCTTCTCTTGACAACGACTGGGTTTTCGCAACAAACTCAAATCTGATTCCAGAATGGTTGGCTATGACAGGTTTTTCTGTTTCATGTAGAGAACTTCTTTTTGAAGTTATAGAGCATGCTCAGGACGTCCTCTCTGGTGGGTTAGGCCAGGAGTGGGAGTATGATTTCGTGCGGTTTCTGTGAGAGGTCCTGTTATGTGATAACGTTTTATGTTGGGTTTATTGTGGTTTTTCGTATGTTTCGTTGGTTGTGTCCTTTTTTCAAAAATCAAATTGTTTTTGGTATGTGTTTGTCTTTCGACTTTTTTGTGTTTTATTATTTCTTTCTTAGACTTTATAATAGTCTTCAAAAGAATAAATTATCCAGTTTTAAACTGGGTTAATCCGGTTTGGGTACCGTTGGTTTTCTTTTCTTAGTCATGCTGTTATTCTATGATTTGTGGTGTTTAGTAAGCTGCATTGGTTAGTTTTGTTTAGTACATAATTCCTTTCCAACCGGGTTAAAGGAAAGTTTGAAACGTGTTATCGTGTGTTAGAGTTGTTGAGTGTGAAAGCTTGAAACTGAAATTCATTATTAAAACAATTCTTCGTGGGCGAGCTGTGCGAGTGTGGATAGAATTTTTGTGCGAGTGAATGGAAATATCAAAAGGTTAGTACTGCATTTTCATTTTATCAATTTACTACATAGAATTTCAATTTTACTGCTAGTTTTTGGGAAAAATTAAGTTACAAATTTTCATCATTATTAGATTTACTGCTTGTGGGGAAACAATTTATAAATTAATTTACTACATTGGTATAAATTTTATTTAAATTAGCTTGTGCAAAATATTAATAGAGTTTTGAACAATTTGAAGAAGTTTTCTATTTTTTATTTTTCTTTTGTGTGTTTTGCAGATGATCGTGAGATGAAGACTAAAAATCATAATGGGACATGGATAAAGAATGGTTAGTGTTTAATTTGAATTTATTAGTAAAGAATATATAGAAATTATACTTACCTGTTAGTCGTCGGGGAAAAAACCGTGGGGGAAGATGTCGTGGATTATGTCGGAAGTTGTTAGTAATTTTGCTAGTATGCGAATGATGTTTTTAGTTTGAAGCAGTGGCCAAAGCAATTGAAGTGCTTTAATGGTTTTTAGTTCTTCAGTGCCAACTGCAAAATCATAAGGTGTGTTTTGGATGAGATTATATAATTTGTGGTTATATTTAGTGTTGTGGATGAATTCTAATATGGGGATTTCTATAGGTTGAACAAATTCATGTGGGATAAGGAAGGGTCTGGATTCTTCTGCGTTGAAGGTCTTTGTGATGGGACAAAAAATATACATTTGGGTTATGGGATCATAATTGCGAAGAATACCGTGAAGGTTAGTATCTTTGATGCAATATGTGAAGTTAAGAAAAAATGGTGAAGTGTATTTAGAGTTAATAAATTGAAAACGGTGGTGTGGTTGTCTTGATGGAGTGTGTAGATCAAAATGATTTTGTATGAAGCGATAATATGTATATGTGTGGGTTTGTTTAGTGCGTAACATAATGTCGTGTGAGCAGTGCAAATCTCGTTCGTGTGGTGCAAGGAAATGAAAGGTTAGTGAAAATAATTGAAATTTTTCTTTAAAACTTTCGTAAGCTTGTGTATCGGTTAGTGCTTCAGAAATGATGTGATCGAATTTGCGATCAAAAATATTGAGTGTAAATACATATGGTAATTTGATGAATAATTTTTCTGTGATTTGTGCGTTAGCGAAGCGATCATCATCTAAAAATTGGTCTTGGTTAGTTCGGATGATGTTATGATCATAATATTCTAGCGTATATTCGTTAGCTGGGGTGCAGTGTATGTTTTTAGTGATTTTTTATATCCTATATAAGTAAATTGTCTATGTGTTAGTGGTGTAGTGAGTCGATATAGCATATTTTGATTTCTTTCTATATCGATGTGAGTATTAGATAAGGGTAGGCAAAGGGGGTTAGTAAAATGATAATATGATGTCCAATGAAGTGTAGGCATTAAAACTTGTTCATCTACAAAGCTACGTGTATCGTTAGTATCGGTAGGGGTGTTCAAGGTATACTGTGGAAATGAAGGTAAGGTGATTGCTAAAAATTCTTTCGTGTTAGTGTGATTTGGATGATTAATATATTCACGGGCTGTTCCTGGTTTTGTAGGAAATGGATGGTTTGGGAATTTTCTTTTGAAAGTGCGGTAAGCTCTATTAGTGCTAATTGATGATTCGGTGGATGTGGATGATGGTGCTAATGATGCGGTATAAGCTGAAGAGGGTGTAGGAGTAGGTGGGTTTGATGATTCTATTGTGGATGAAATCTGATTTATAGTGGGGTTTTCAAGGTGGAAGGGTTGTTGTTGTAGGGTGATAAAATTATCTAGTTCCTGGGAGATTTGGTGAGTATCTGGAGAATTGGATGATCGGTCTGAATGAAATGAAGAGTAGGTTGGGGTAACTTGTGAAGCATAGGAGGGTGAAGAAATGGATGGGAGTGGGTTATTGGGTGGGATTGGTTGAAAAGGGGGTTTTGAAAAAACTGAGGAGTTGGTTTGAAAATTATTGGATGGTGATGGTTCAGAGTCTGCAAATTCATCAGGGGTTTCAATATTTGGGTTATTGAGTTGTGAAATGGAGTATAAAACTGAGATTTGTGAATTAGTATCTGAATTCATGCCTGATGTTATATTATCGGTTGGGAAATCGGGTGGCGGGAAAGCAAAAAGTGGAATTATTGTAATTGGAGTGTTGAGGTTGGTTGGGTGTGAATTTGAGCGGTGTAGGGATCCAAGTTGTCGGCTCATCGTGGGCTAAAAAAATTATTATTTTGAGACTGAAAAGCGGTGGTATGGGGTTGTTCTATAATCTGTTATTATGTATTTTCATCTAGTGAATGGTGTGTCATTATATGTTGAATGGGACTTTGTGATATGGTTGGTCCAAAATTTTGATTATTTCTTATTGCTAAATTTCGAAAATTTCGTGGGACTAGTGATAATGGATGGTTATGTGGTAGGGGTGGTAACTGTGGTGCTGTAGGCGTTATGTCTACATTGTTATGTTCTTCATCGTATGTGTTCTGTCTTGTTGCTATTTTTGTGTTATGTTCTTTTATTTGTGCGTCTAAAAGAATTTTGTTTATTGATGATGAAAAAATTCCAAAAAATCCTGCAAATAGTATGCGTGCTACACTTACTTGTCTATTGACTTGTGTGTGTATAGCACATGTGTTATAGATTCCTTTTAAAAGTGAAAAAAGAAATCCTATAAAGTTAAACATTGCGTATAGAATAGTCAATTTTTCTAAGATGTAATAGGGCCATCCTAGAAAATCAAGAATTTCATTTTTTAGTGTAACGAAGCTAAAAATGTTTATAGGTGAGATATCTTGTGGTCGGTATTTTTCACCGTTTAGATATATATAATCTTTAATGTCTTTAAAATATCCGCTATAATCTTGTGTATAGATATCTGCAAATCCTGCGGTTTCGGCAAGTTTGCGTAAGTTTTGGTCAATTGATTGTCTTTGTATAGTGTCCATTTGTGTTAATAATTCTTGGAATTGTTGTGTTCTAACGTGATGTTGGATATCGGATTTTGAATATATTCCAATTGATTGTAAGTCGATGTTTGGGTTTCGAGCAATAGCTCTAATGCTTTCTGGTGAAATTTTTTTGAGTGATTGCATTAATGTGGGGTATGGGGTGAGAAGGTAATATTTATCTTCATCAGGGTTCAGTTGTACTACATTGTGGCTATTTTCTGATCCACATGGGACTGCGGTATCCCAGAAATAGGTTCGTCTTGAAAGTGTGTCAACGAAATGTACTTTATTCTTATAAAAGATAGGTCTCCTTTAATAGCATCGTTTATCTTCAAAAACATATAGTGGTGATACTTTTTTGGTACAGGTATAAAACCATAAAATGTTTCCTTCATAGTCTAAAAAATTTGATCTATTTCCTGATAGTAAATATCCTGCGTAGGGTATTTTTAATACTGCTAGTGCAAGTGATTGTAGGATTTGTGTCCTTTCTAATTCGCATAGTTGGTGAAGTGTTTCTAATTCAGAGAGTGACATTTCTTGAAAAATGCGGCTAATTGTGTAGTCTAATTTCATATCTAGGTGAATATCATAGTGGATATTACCGAAATATGTAGTATTCATTAGTGATAGTTCTTGTAAACGTGTGCTTCTAGTGTCATGGGGCTTGAGATGTCCACCAGGTTGACCTTTACTTTTTTGAAAATTAACTGGTATATATGATGTTCCTTCGTTTATGGGATGACCTGTGGCGTATGGGTCAATTTTTACTTATCCAGTGGTCATGTCGAATCCTTTTTCGTATTCAACTAATATTTCGGAGTATTGTGTTTTGTGAAGTGGGTTTCTGTATTTACATGCAAGTTCTGTTTCTTGATATATCTGAAAACGTGTCAATTTATTTTCTATATTGTGTATATTTCTAAAATTAGAACCTTGTTTTCGTGATGGGTTTACTTGTTCATATGGGATTGACTGTATAAAATATTTTTCGTGAAATTTTATCATACGAGCGTGTATTTTTGCTACTTGAAATGTTGTACATGTGTCTTCGGGGAACCAAACAATTGTTGCTTGTGTTCGTGTTGTAGGGTCACAATAGCCTTGGTCGTTTTTACAAGGTAATCTAATTCCTTGATAGATCATTGTGTTGTCTGATAAATCGCGTGTGAGTTGTATTTTTTCGAGTTGTATTTTCCAATCGAAAAACATTATTTCTTGGTATCCTTTATTTTTTGTGTCTGCTTTGCAGTTTGATGGGTTATTTATACCAATATGTGGTATCCAGTGTTTATCATGTGTGTCAAGTTAATCTTCCGTGTGCGCCGTTGTATGGGTATTTTTCATCTAATTTTATATGTCCTTGATATTTTTCAAGTTCTGCTTGATGTACAGAATCTGAAAAAATTTGGAAATTTACTAATTTTCTATCTGTGTTTTTATTTCTTGTGATATTTAGTCTGAGTAACTCGTTTTTACAATCTTCGGGGTTGAGATGTAAAAGTCGTTCGATATTGTTCTGGTAGAATGATTCGTGGTCAAGTCGGTTTTTATTTCCATTTGAAACTTGTGAACAATGTACTTTCTTTTCAGAAAATGTTGCTGTGAATTTATATCCTATAACTGTTGTTGCTCGGGCTTTTGAATAAAGTGTCGCTATGAAATTTGTGGTTTCTATAGCTTGTGGTTCTGTTTCGCATTGTGATACTTGATTTATTGCATATTTGTGTAGTGTTTTTTGTTCATTTTCTTCACAATCGTTATGTGTTACTAATAAATCTTGGGGTCCTGTGCGGGGGGAAGGGTTTATGTTTTCATAGGAGGTTACAAGAAAATGGAGTTGGAGAAAAATTAAAATTTTTAGAATATACATGTGTATGACAACCCTGAGTATGGGTTATAAAATGTGATGTAACCAATTGTCTTTTTGGTATATCTGTCGTATTTGTATATCACTTCAGTTGTTATAAATGGTGGTGGTAGTGATTGAGCTGTTATATTTGGCGGGTTTAACGGGTAGGGATGTTGAGTAATGTTGTTTAGTTTTACCGTTATTTCAAATTTTAATTGTAGACTATTTTGTTGGAGTATTTGGATGTTATGAATACGAATGTCTTCGTGGATGTCTTGTCTATATTGTAGTCTATTTAGTGCCCAGTTGTGGAGTCGGTTACTTTCTGGGTGTTGTCCAAATAATGGTGGAGGTGCTGTGAATGTATTCCAGTCTAGTCTTAAAGGAATATTTGTTGATGATTGTTCTCGATATCTAGCGTCGAGGTTATTTGGGAAATTTAAGTTAAAAGAAGAAATTTAAGTCAGCTGAAATCTGGCTGATTGATGGTGTTGATGGTAGTGGTAATGTTTCTGGTAGTGATGAGGATGTTGATGTATCTGTAGAAATGTCTATTGGATCCTTGATTAAATTTGGTTCACCTTGTGTGAATGAATGTGTTGTCCAATATGGTAGTCGTGATGTTTGGTTTGGGGGGTTAAAGGGATTTTCACGTATTTGTTCGGATGTTGGTGTTGAACCTAGGTAATCTGAGGGTAGGCTTGAGGTGCTACGTTGTGAAAGAAGCGTAGGGGTTTCTGGTAATATACCGATGGGGTTTTCTGGAGTACTTTGTGATGGGGATTGAGGTATATCAAAATGAACTCGGGGAGTTTGAAAATTTCTGTTTCGTCGAGGATGTATAATTTGTCTATTTATTTCTACTGTATTTTGGTTTTGACTAGGATTTCGTATTCTACTTAATTCTTGTGGTAGTGTTGGGTATAAATTATATGTTGGTTCGCTTAGAGGTGCTTGTCGTTGAACTGGTTCTAGTGGTTCAGATAAGCGAGCGTGTCGTTCTTCAAAGGTATATGGGTTATCTTGAAAGGAAATTCGTGTGGATGTTTGGGGGTTTTGGCTAGTTGAAGATGGTGTTGGGTTATCCTGGGATGATGTCGGTGAAGACTGACTATGTGATTGTTGGTTAGCAATTTTTGATGGTTTTTTATTAATTCTTTTAGTGAAAAAATTTATGTTTATTATAGTATTCTTCTAGAAAAAGAATTAGAAGGATTGTTGCTAGGGCGAATGTGATGACTGCTTTCTTTATACATTTGCATATTGTCAAGATGAGGGATGATAGAAATGTTATAAAAATTATAAATAGTAAAAAAATATCTGTTCTACTAAAAATGGTTCGTATCATTTAGATAAGTTTTGTGAATTGTACCTGTGGATATAGTCAATAGCTTTTGAAAATGGAGGTATAGTTCAAATATGGAATAGAAAATTAAAAAAATATTGCAACAAATGATTAAGATTATTACAAAAGATTCAAAGGTATCAAAAAGAAATATTATTAAAAGTTTAAATATCGTTAAAAAATTTATGAAAATGTTGAGTATTAAGTTGACTGATTGAGAGAAGAGCATTGAAGAAATGGCTTCTTGATCGAATATTTTTTGTTGTTTGGGGCAATTTTCAAGTGTGGTTGAATTATTTATTGGTTTTTTGACAAGTGGGTTGAGTTTTGTGAAAAATTGTTGGGGGCAAATTTTATGGTGATCGGGAGGTCTTCTTTTTCTTTATTTTTATTTGTCAAATGATCTGGGGTATTGTGAGATTTTTATACTTTAGGCTAATTAAAATGGTCGTTCTTCTACTTTAGGCTAATTTAACAGATTTGTTTTGGGGGTATTTGAGGTCTGAGTTGGGGAAATATTGTTGATCTTTGGGTTATTAGATAAGGGAGGGTTATGATATTATGGGTATATTTATTTTAGTTGTCAAGTTGGAGTGGTTTGCTTATTTTTGACCTGGAGGTCGCAAAGTTATAGTTAGAGATATGCCTGGAGTTTTATATCATTCGTCTAGTTGATCTGTGTTATAGTTAGAAAAGGTGACGGATTGGATGAATCCTATTGGCTAACTATGAACTAGAATCGCTGCGTGTTTGTCAGCATGTTATTTTGAAAAATGAAAGTTCAAAATAATTCAGAGGTGCAAAGATTATTAAATATGAAATTAAAGCTGTTTTTGAAATTCGACTTTCTTTAATAATTTAGATTGTGGGATGAATGTTTTATAGTTTTTACGTGGTTGATTTTTAAGTCGTGATGACTCTCTATGTTCTGATTTGTCGATTTGTTCTTGGGGTATTATTTTTTCTGTCATTTTTCTATTTTTTCTTTCTTTTTGAGGTATATTTGGATCTAGCTTTTTTGTATTGTTTTTCATTTTAGTTGATTTTTTATTTTGGTTTTCGAGGTGAATGTCGTGTTGTTCCTTTGTTTTATTTTCCGTATGTGGGTTATTTTGAATAACTTTTAAACCTGTGAAAGAATAGAATTGAGTTAGTTCGCGTAGTGCGTATTCTTTTGGGTAATAAGGTAATAGGTTGTTTCGATGTTGAACAATTTCTTTTTGGTCTGAGTCGGTGATTTTATATGTGACATCAGTGGGTTTGGCAATTATTTGGTATGGTCCTTTACGAAGGGGTTGTAATTTCTTAGAAATTCCTTTTTGAGTGTTAAAATTGGGTATTAAAACAAATGTTCCAATTTTTAAATCGGAGGCTGGTGTAAAGCGTGAATTTATTTGTTCATTAATGTTTTGCCTTTGTAACAACTTTTTTGTTACTTTTTGGTAAATTTCATTGTGTTTTTTATCTCTGTTTAAAATCCATTCGGTGTGTGTACCGGAGGCTAATTTAAGAATTTGTGGGTGATGAAAATGATCTTCATCGTGTGTGTGTAAAGGTAGGTTATAACAAATTGAGTCTTTATTCGGTTGGCAATGGCTTTGTGCATTTTTATGAGAGTTTGCTGTAAACATAATTGGTTTGCGTGGCTTTTGGTTAAAAACCATTTCATATGGTGACATTCCTAGAGTTGTCGTGATTTGTGAATTATATGCTAAGGGAAATAGTTTTACATCTGCTGACCATTCTTGTAGTGAACGGTTCATACCTTCGACTAAGCCGTTTGTCCAAGGTGCGTGAGATGTACGTGGTTTGTGTTTGATGTTATATAAATGACCTAGTGTGATGATTTCATTATTTATGAATTCTGTACCGTTATCTGTAACTAAAATTTCTGGTAGTCCGAATTTGGCTATCCAGTGTTCATAAAGTGTTGTGCAAGCATAATAAGCGTTACAATGTGGTACTGGGTTAAGTGCTACATAATGTGTGAATGCGTCAACAATTACCATGATGTAGGAGTTTCCTTCGGATGAGGGTGAAATTAGTCCTTTTGTATCAAATGAAATACGATGGTTAAAGTACAAACTTTGTCCTTTAAAATCTTGTTTTTGTGCTATTTGTTTTTGATTTGGATAAGGTTTATTTAGCTGACATACTATACAATCATTGCATAGTACTTTTATCCAAATTGGTGCATTTGGAAAATAAAAGTTTTGTATGAAATTTGAATATGTTTTCTCTGATCCAGAGTGTCCTTTAATGTTTTGTGTATGTGAAATATTAAAAGCTATGAGGATCATACTTAAGGGGAGACAGGGAACTGTAGATTCATTTAATTGGTATTCTAGAAGTTCTGTGTTTTCGTTAATTGTTGTATTATTAAATTTTCGAAAATATCGGAGGAGTGTTTTATTTCCTAAAATCGTTGTATCTGCCTTGACGGGTTTAGTTTTGTATTTGTGCCATGATTTTAGTTGTCTAATTACTGGGTCAAGATTTTGATATTGTTTCAAGGTTGGGATTGTAATTTTTTCTGTTGGAGGGAGAAAAATGTTTTCAATTTCTAATTTAGATAAAGGAATTGTATCAAGTGGGTCATGGAGGTTAAAAACTTGATTTATTGTGTATTTTGAATCGTTTGTTTGTGGTCCTGATAAATTTATTTTATCAGTTAGATTTTCTTTTTCAATTAATGGAAAAGGTCTTTTTTATGTGGATGTTGTTTTACTCTTTTTTGTTGGGTGTTATTTTTTATCCATTGTGAATATGGGATTGGTTTAAAAGTTGATGTTCCAAATAGATCAACTTCGTAGTGGTTATTTTGGCAATCTAAATAAAGTGGGAAGTGTTATAGATTATTTTGAGTGATTGCATTAATGTGGGGTATGGGGTGAGAAGGTAATATTTATCTTCATCAGGGTTCAGTTGTACTACATTGTGGCTATTTTCTGATCCACATGGGACTGCGGTATCCCAGAAATAGGTTCGTCTTGAAAGTGTGTCAACGAAATGTACTTTATTCTTATAAAAGATAGGTATTCTTTTATAGCATCGTTTATCTTCAAAAACATATAGTGGTGATACTTTTTTGGTACAGGTATAAAACCATAAAATGTTTCCTTCATAGTCTAAAAAATTTGATCTATTTCCTGATAGTAAATATCCTGCGTAGGGTATTTTTAATACTGCTAGTGCAAGTGATTGTAGGATTTGTGTCCTTTCTAATTCGCATAGTTGGTGAAGTGTTTCTAATTCAGAGAGTGACATTTCTTGAAAAATGCGGCTAATTGTGTAGTCTAATTTCATATCTAGGTGAATATCATGGTGGATATTACCAAATATATAGTATTCATTAGTGATAGTTCTTGTAAACGTGTGCTTCTAGTGTCATGGGGCTTGAGATGTCCACCAGGTTGACCTTTACTTTTTTGAAAATTAACTGGTATATATGATGTTCCTTCGTTTATGGGATGACCTGTGGCGTATGGGTCGATTTTTACTTTTCCAGTGGTCATGTCGAATCCTTTTTCGTATTCAACTAATATTTCGGAGTATTGTGTTTTGTGAAGTGGGTTTCTGTATTTACATGCAAGTTCTGTTTCTTGATATATCTGAAAACGTGTCAATTTATTTTCTATATTGTGTATATTTCTAAAATTAGAACTTTGTTTTTGGTGATGGGTTTACTTGTTCATATGGGATTGGCTGTATAAAATATTTTTCGTGAAATTTTATCATACGAGCGTGTATTTTTGCTACTGGAAATGTTGTACATGTGTCTTCGGGGAACCAAACAATTGTTGCTTGTGTTCGTGTTGTAGGGTCACAATAGCCTTGGTCGTTTTTACAAGGTAATCTAATTCCTTGATAGATCATTGTGTTGTCTGATAAATCGCGTGTGAGTTGTATTTTTTCGAGTTGTATTTTCCAATCGAAAAACATTTTTTCTTGGTATCCTTTATTTTTTGTGTCTGCTTTGCAGTTTGATGGGTTATTTATACCAATATGTGGTATCCAGTGTTTATCATGTGTGTCATAAGTTAATCTTCCGTGTGCGCCGTTGTATGGGTATTTTTCATCTAATTTTATCTGTCCTTGATATTTTTCAAGTTCTGCTTGATGTACAGAATCTGAAAAAACTTGGAAATTTACTAACTTTCTATCTGTGTTTTTATTTCTTGTGATATTTAGTCTGAGTAACTCGTTTTTACAATCTTCGGGGTTGAGATGTAAAAGTCGTTCGATATTGCTCTGGTAGAATGATTCGTGGTCAAGTCGGTTTTTATTTCCATTTGAAACTTGTGAACAATGTACTTTCTTTTCAGAAAATGTTGCTGTGAATTTATATCCTATAACTGTTGTTGCTCGGGCTTTTGAATAAAGTGTCGCTATGACATTTGTAGTTTCTATAGCTTGTGGTTCTGTTTCGCATTGTGATACTTGATTTATTGCATATTTGTGTAGTGTTATTTGTTCATTTTCTTCACAATCGTTATGTGTTTCTAATAAATCTTGGGGTCCTGTGCGGGGGGAAGGGTTTATGTTTTCATTGGAGGTTACTAGAAAATGGAGTTGGAGAAAAATTAAAATTTTTAGAATATACATGTGTATGACAATCCTGAGTATGGGTTATAAAATGTGATGTAACCAATTGTCTTTTTGGTATATCTGTCGTATTTGTATATCACTTCAGTTGTTATAAATGGTGGTGGTAGTGATTGAGCTGTTATATTTGGCGGGTTTAACGGGTAGGGATGTTGAGTAATGTTGTTTAGTTATACCGTTATTTCACATTTTAATTGTAGACTATTTTGTTGGAGTATTTGGATGTTATGATTACGAATGTCTTCGTGGATGTCTTGTCTATATTGTAGTCTATTTAGTGCCCAGTTGTGGAGTCGGTTACTTTCTGGGTGTTGTCCAAATAATGGTGGAGGTGCTGTGAATGTATTCCAGTCTAGTCTTAAAGGAATATTTGTTGATGATTGTTCTCGATATCTAGCGTCGAGGTTATTTGGGAAATTTAAGTTAAAAGGCGTTGGTGAAATCTGGCTGATTGATGGTGTTGATGGTAGTGATAATGTTTCTGGTAGTGATGAGGATGTTGATGTATCTGTAGAAATGTCTATTGGGTCCTTGATTAAATTTGGTTCACCTTGTGTGAATGAATGTGTTGTCCAATATGGTAGTCGTGATGTTTGGTTTGGGGGGTTAAAGGGATTTTCACGTATTTGTTCGGATGTTGGTGTTGAACCTAGGTAATCTGAGGGTAGGCTTGAGGTGCTACGTTGTGAAAGAAGCGTAGGGGTTTCTGGTAATATACCGATGGGGTTTTCTGGAGTACTTTGTGATGGGGATTGAGGTATATCAAAATGAACTCGGGGAGTTTGAAAATTTCTGTTTCGTCGAGGATGTATAATTTGTCTATTTATTTCTACTGTATTTTGGTTTTGACTAGGATTTCGTATTCTACTTAATTCTTGTGGTAGTGTTGGGTATAAATTATATGTTGGTTCGCTTAGAGGTGCTTGTCGTTGAACTGGTTCTAGTGGTTCAGATAAGCGAGCGTGTAGTTCTTCAAAGGTATATGGGTTATCTTGAAAGGAAATTCGTGTGGATGTTTGGGGGTTTTGGCTAGTTGAAGATGGTGTTGGGTTATCCTGGGATGATGTCGGTGAAGACTGACTATGTGATTGTTGGTTAGCAATTTTTGATGGTTTTTTATTAATTCTTTTAGTGAAAAAATTTATGTTTATTATAGTATTCTTCTAGAAAAAGAATTAGAAGGATTGTTGCTAGGGCGAATGTGATGACTGCTTTCTTTATACATTTGCATATTGTCAAGATGAGGGATGATAGAAATGTTATAAAAATTATAAATAGTAAAAAAATATCTGTTCTACTAAAAATGGTTCGTATCATTTAGATAAGTTTTGTGAATTGTACCTGTGGATATAGTCAATAGCTTTTGAAAGTTGGAGGTATAGTTCAAATATGGAATAGAAAATTAAAAAAATATTGCAACAAATGATTAAGATTATTACAAAAGATTCAAGGGTATCAAAAAGAAATATTATTAAAAGTTTAAATATCGTTAAAAAATTTATGAAAATGTTGAGTATTAAGTTGACTGATTGAGAGAAGAGCATTGAAGAAATGGCTTCTTGATCGAATATTTTTTGTTGTTTGGGGCAATTTTCAAGTGTGGTTGAATTATTTATTGGTTTTTTGACAAGTGGGTTGAGTTTTGTGAAAAATTGTTGGGGGCAAATTTTATGGTGATCGGGAGGTCTTCTTTTTCTTTATTTTTATTTGTCAAATGATCTGGGGTATTGTGAGATTTTTATACTTTAGGCTAATTAAAATGGTCGTTCTTCTACTTTAGGCTAATTTAACAGATTTGTTTTGGGGGTATTTGAGGTCTGAGTTGGGGAAATATTGTTGATCTTTGGGTTATTAGATAAGGGAGGGTTATGATATTATGGGTATATTTATTTTAGTTGTCAAGTTGGAGTGGTTTGCTTATTTTTGACCTGGAGGTCGCAAAGTTATAGTTAGAGATATGCCTGGAGTTTTATATCATTCGTCTAGTTGATCTGTGTTATAGTTAGAAAAGGTGACGGATTGGATGAATCCTATTGGCTAACTATGAACTAGAATCGCTGCGTGTTTGTCAGCATGTTATTTTGAAAAATGAAAGTTCAAAATAATTCAGAGGTGCAAAGATTATTAAATATGAAATTAAAGCTGTTTTTGAAATTCGACTTTCTTTAATATTTTAGATTGTGGGATGAATGTTTTATAGTTTTTACTTGGTTGATTTTTAAGTCGTGATGACTCTCTATGTTCTGATTTGTCGATTTGTTCTTGGGGTATTATTTTTTCTGTCATTTTTCTATTTTTTCTTTCTTTTTGAGGTATATTTGGATCTAGCTTTTTTGTATTGTTTTTCATTTTAGTTGATTTTTTATTTTAGTTTTCGAGGTGAATGTCGTGTTGTTCCTTTGTTTTATTTTCCGTATGTGGGTTATTTTGAATAACTTTTAAACCTGTGAAAGAATAGAATTGAGTTAGTTCGCGTAGTGCGTATTCTTTTGGGTAATAAGGTAATAGGTTGTTTCGATGTTGAACAATTTCTTTTTGGTCTGAGTCGGTGATTTTATATGTGACATCAGTGGGTTTGGCAATTATTTGGTATGGTCTTTTACGAAGGGGTTGTAATTTTTTAGAAATTCCTTTTTGAGTGTTAAAATTGGGTATTAAAACAAATGTTCCAATTTTTAAATCGGAGGCTGGTGTAAAGCGTGAATTTATTTGTTCATTAATGTTTTGCCTTTGTAACAACTTTTTTGTTACTTTTTGGTAAATTTCATTGTGTCTTTTATCTCTGTTTAAAATCCATTCGGTGTGTGTACCGGAGGCTAATTTAAGAATTTGTGGGTGATGAAATTGATCTTCATCGTGTGTGTGTAAAGGTAGGTTATAACAAATTGAGTCTTTATTCGGTTGGCAATGGCTTTGTGCATTTTTATGAGAGTTTGCTGTAAACATAATTGGTTTGCGTGGCTTTTGGTTAAAAACCATTTCGTATGGTGACATTCCTAGAGTTGTCGTGATTTGTGAATTATATGCTAAGGGAAATAGTTTTACATCTGCTGACCATTCTTGTAGTGAACGGTTCATACCTTCGACTAAGCCGTTTGTCCAAAGTGCGTGAGATGTACGTGGTTTGTGTTTGATGTTATATAAATGACCTAGTGTGATGTTTTCATTATTTATGAATTCTGTACCGTTATCTGTAACTAAAATTTCTGGTAGTCCGAATTTGGCTATCCAGTGTTCATAAAGTGTTGTGTAAGCATAATAAGCGTTACAATGTGGTACTGGGTTAAGTGCTACATAATGTGTGAATGCGTCAACAATTACCATGATGTAGGAGTTTCCTTCGGATGAGGGTGAAATTGGTCCTTTTGTATCAAATGAAATACGATGGTTAAAGTACAAACTTTGTCCTTTAAAATCTTGTTTTTGTGCTATTTGTTTTTGATTTGGATAAGGTTTATTTAGCTGACATACTATACAATCATTGCATAGTACTTTTATCCAAATTGGTGCATTTGGAAAATAAAAGTTTTGTATGAAATTTGAATATGTTTTCTCTGATCCAGAGTGTCCTTTAATGTTTTGTGTATGTGAAATATTAAAAGCTATGAGGATCATACTTAAGGGGAGACAGGGAACTGTAGATTCATTTAATTGGTATTCTAGAAGTTCTGTGTTTTCGTTAATTGTTGTATTATTAAATTTTCGAAAATATCGGAGGAGTTTTTTATTTCCTAAAATCGTTGTATCTGCCTTGACGGGTTTAGTTTTGTATTTGTGCCATGATTTTAGTTGTCTAATTACTGGGTCAAGATTTTGATATTGTTTCAAGGTTGGGATTGTAATTTTTTCTGTTGGAGGGAGAAAAATGTTTTCAATTTCTAATTTAGATAAAGGAATTGTATCAAGTGGGTCATGGAGGTTAAAAACTTGATTTATTGTGTATTTTGAATCGTTTGTTTGTGGTCCTGATAAATTTATTTTATCAGTTAGATTTTCTTTTTCAATTAATGGAAAAGGTCTTTTTTATGTGGATGTTGTTTTACTCTTTTTTGTTGGGTGTTATTTTTTATCCATTGTGAATATGGGATTGGTTTAAAAGTTGATGTTCCAAATAGATCAACTTCGTAGTGGTTGTTTTGGCAATCTAAATAAAGTGGGAAGTGTTGTAGATTATTTATCTGTGATTGTTCAACGTCAGTTTTTACTGCATATTTGCATTCTAGTCGGGGTGATGTTTCGTTTTCTGCAAGGTAAAATTTTATATTTTTGGGTATTTCAACTGTAGTTTTACGTGTAAGTAATTCAGGTGGTGTATTTCGACTTAAAGTGTCTGGTAATGCAAGATTCTTTCCTGCTGTCCAAATTATATGTAAGTTTGGGAATTTCATTAGAATTAATTGAAATCTATAAACTCGGTGATTTGGATTAGATTTTTGTGTAAAGAGAAAATTGATTGGTTTGTGATCTGTGAATAGAACTGTTGGATGTTTTGATCCAAGTATCAGAAATTCATATTCTGTTAGTGTATATATTATGGCTGTACATTCTCTCATTAGAGTTGAGAGTCTTAGCTCTGCTTGAGTGAATAATCGAGAATTTGCTGATATAAGATTCATTTTGTTTGTTCCATTGTGTGATTGTAGTTATGCTGCGCCGATGCCAAAATTCGAAGCATCGCACATTGCATAGAATGGTTGATTTGGATCTGGGATTGTATTCGAAATTTGTTCAGTTAAGAGTTTTTTAATTTCTTCAAATCGTGCTTGATGTTCTGTGTTCCATTCAAAATTATTTTGTTGTCTAAGTATATTATAGAATGGTCTTAGGTTTAACTGCATTTTATAGACATATTTGCTTAAAAAATTTAACATTCCAAGGAATTCCTGGATTTACTTTTTGTTTGTTGGTGGTTGGAGCTTCTGAATAGCATCAATGCGTAATTTTAATGGAGTGATTGTTTTTCTTTCTATATTATGTCCTAAGAATTTAACTCGTGTTAAAAAGAAGTGTGATTTATCGGGGGCGGCCTTCAGATTTTCGTTCTGAAGTATTTTGTGATAGTGTTCTAAAACATTGAACATTTCTTCTTTTGTCTGTGATTGCATAAAAACATCGTCTAAATAGGTGATTGCGTTTTTCTTGAGTATTAGTGGTCTAAAAATTTTGCTCATAAAAGCTGAAAATGCTGCTGGTCCTATGGATATTCCATAGAATAGGCGGTTGAATTCATATTGCTGATTTCCAATAACAAATTGTGTTAAGCGTCGCGATTGTTCATCTAGTGGCATTTGATTGTATGCACTATTCATATCTGCGGTTGTAAAGTATTTTCCGTTTATTTTTGTTAAAATAACTTGTATTGGTTCAATAGGCCAATTGCATTTTGATTCGTCTATTAGTGAATTAAGATATCTAGCGTCTAGAATTATTTTTAATGATTCTCCTTTTGCTAGGATGATAACAGGGTTGATAAATGTGTTACCTTTTGGTTGTTCTTCTTTGTTTACCGGTGATATAATTTTGTATTGTTCTAAAATATCGAGTAATCTGTTCACTTTATCGTGTAAATGAAATGGTACTTTACTTGCTCTTTGTTTTTTGAAAACTGCGTCAGGTTTTAATGGGAGATGTAGTGATGAACTGATTTTGCCAACATCAAATTTAGATGTTGCATAGACTGATGAATATTTTATTAGCTGTTTGGCTAACTTATCAAATTCGTCTTGTGTTATTTGTGAATGCTGGAAGTTAAACATTGTTAAAAATTTCTGTTGATTCTCTGTATAGCTATTTATGTTGAATGTGGGTTTGAAATATGGGGTTTTTGTGAAATAATCTGTATTTCTTTTTTCATTACTTATTATATTATTTATGGATAATTCTTCATTAAGAATTGTGGATTGACAAATATCTAATAATTGGAGTATATTATTTACGCGGTATGCTTTTTCGTGTATTGGTGATATCGTAGCGTTGGTTTCGCAATAGCCTAAAAGTCCTATGGTAATGTTACTTGATAGGGTGTATTGTTGTATACATGTAAAGAAATAATATCTGAATTCGAGTTTTTCAAATATTTTATGGATGAAATTGTGATTTTGAAAAACTTATGGATAGGTTTGAATTCAAAATCTGACATATAGAGTTGTTGTTTATTTTGTTTTTTTATCATATTGGTGAACTTGTTTTATTGAAAAATTATATATGTTTCCTGATAGTGGTTTCAGGTGTTTTCTTTGTTGGTTATATATCGGATAAAATTTTGAAAAGAATGGTGGTTGTTTATTTAATCTTTGAAAAAATGTTAGGGATGTGTCTTTTGTTTTTGTGTATTTATCTTTGATTAGTATTTTACTATTCAAAATGTTGATTGTTGGTATATATTTAGAGATGAATGGTATTCCAATGATATTGTGCTTAATATCAGTGATATGGAATATTTGTTTAAATGGTTTATTTAAAATTTTATTTTGCTCTATTGTTCTTGTGGGGAGAAGAAATAATTGAATTTTTCCATAGTTTACCAATGTTGATCCTTGTGCTGTTGCTAGTTTACTGGAGGTTTCAAGAGGTGTTAGTTTTGGGTGTAATGATTTTATCTCATTCCATGTGAGAATGTTTATTATGTTTGATTCTGCTCCTGAATCAATTAAAAAATCAATTTCAAGATCTGGTGGTTGAAATTCTTTGTTTCTTGGACTTTCTAAAAGAAATGGTATTGTCCAAATTTTTTCTTTGGGTTGTTCTTTTTGTATATTTTGATAGATGTGATTTGTATTCAAGCATTTTGTTTTGTCATTTTCATTGGATTGATTTGTAGTGTTGATTTCGTTAGTTTCTTGTGCCGTTTGTGTGGAATGGATAGGTTCAATATAATAATTGTGAAGGAGTTCTAATTGATTTTCATATATATGTGATGAAAAAGGTTGTTCATATATAATAGGTTCGTAGTCATTTTCGACTGCTATCATATTGATGGAGATAGTGTTTTCTGTATCACTTTCTGAATCTGATGATTCACAGTTTATTTGATTTAGTTGTAGTTCGTTATTTCCTGTGTCATCAATACCTGGGGGGTCTGATGTTGTTTCTGGATTTGATTGTACTTGATTAATATTTCTTTGATGTTTAGGTGTACTACTTCTGTGGCGATTATTAGAATTATTTTAATGGTTATTATTTCTGTGTGGTGATTGGGAATAATTTCTATAACGATTATTATAACTTGAATGTCGATTTTGTGAATTATTTCGTGATTTGTTTTGATAATTATTGTTTGGTCTGTTATAGTTTGATCTATTATATGAGTTATTCCTTGATCAATTGTTCGAGTAATTCTGATTTCGGTTGTTTGAATAACTTCTATTTCGATTATTGGAGTAGTTTCTATTTCTATTGTATGATGAGTTTCGTGATTGATTGTTTGGATAGTATTTATTTCTTGATTGGGAATTAGATCTAGAAACAAATTGTGTTGTATTTGAATTTGATCTGGAATAGTTATTTCGACTATTTGGTCTATTGTAATGATTTTGTGACGAGTTTTGTGTATTTCTTCGTTCTGGTGATCTTCCTCTATGACTTGAGTTATATGGTGATTGAGTTCTCGTGTAATTGGTATTGTTCGGAAGTGGTTTTCCTGAACTGTTGTTGCTGTATACATTTTTGTTCGGTAGATTTTGATCTTTCTTCATGTACTGATAGAATGATTTATTTGGTTCTTTATATTTTTGAGGTTTGTTTTGATTGTCCTGTTGTTTTTGTCTAAATTCAGAAATACTATGTCCGTATCGTCGGCAATAATTACACCATTTTTTGAAAGATGGTTTGCCTTTAAAATTTGGGTGTTTTTCATAAATATTGAGTATTTCAGTGATTTTTTTCAACGAGGTCTGTTTCTGAATCCTGTATATTGTTGATATTTGTGGTATTTGTTTCGATTCGGTTAACATATTGTAATTTTTGATTTTCTGTTCCTTCAAGTTTCATTGTGATTTCCGCTTGCTCTAGTTTGTCTACTAGTTTTCGAAAATCTAAATCGGGCTCTCGAATTGAGGAGGGATGTGATGCTCTCTTTTTTATTGCTATTTTCCTTAATTGAGGTGTTAAGGTCATCATTAAGATTTCTGTCATCTTTGTGTTTTTATAGTCGTGTGTATTTAATGAATATGCTTTTCGAACTAGTGTTTCGATACGTACTGCTAATTGTTTAATGGTTTCATTTGGTAATCTGCGAATTTCATTACATAAAACTCTTTGTTGTTGTTTGTTTCTTTCGGAGTCAAACAATTTTGAAAATTCTTGTGTAAATCTCTTCCAATTTGATTTTATTTCTATAGGCAATACTGAAAACCATTTTTGGGCTGCGCCGTATAAGGTTGTCTGTATCAACGCTGTGCGTCGATGTATCCAGTTTTGATGTAGTGGCGTATTAATTGGTTCAGGTCCTATATTTAAAATTAAATTTGCTGTTACTGCATTTAAATAATCTTCTACAGAATATTCAGGGTCTGTTCCTGTGAATACCATTAATGTTTGTTTGATGTTATTGATGATCCACCCATAAGGTATGGATTCATTGTCATTTGTAATGATTCTGCTGCATTTGGCATTTGTGAAAAATTTGAAAGTTGATTGTTTGTTATTTCGTGTTGTTGAAGGTAATATGGGAGTGGTATTTCATTTTACATTTGTGTTGGTTGATACGAGTGTGTATCCATTGGGTTTTGTGGTTGAATTGGTTGAAAAAATTGTGTATTAATTGGGTTTTGCTTTTGCATTGGTTGTTGATTTTGTGTATCTGTTGGGTGTGGAGAAAAAATTCTATGATTTGTATGTGGTTTCTGTATTCTTTGTCCATGATATTTTTGATTGTATGGTGCAAATATATCTGGTTGTAAATAATCATCATCAGAGGATAGATAATCCGTTTGATGAGGTGCTTGTTTTTTATTTTTATTCTGTTGAAAGAATGGGTAATTTTCACTACGATCCTGTGGAGGATGTGAATTAGTTTAAAAATTTACTGAGTTGCTTATTGTTATTGGATTATCCCAGTATTGAGATCTTATCTGATTATTATTTTTTTTTCGTGGGGGATAGTTTGTTTTTGATGAATGCGTGTAATTATAATTGTGTTCCGCAAAATTGTTTCTTGTGAATGTTCTGCGTGTTTTTGACGGTATTGTCGTGGGTCTATATGTTTGATAATCCATTTGTGAATATTTTGGAGCAACCGAAGGTTTAACGGTTGACTGTAAGGTTACCTGTGCTAGTGAAGTGTTTGTATTTCTTGGTGTTGTTAAATTTGGACGTATCGGTGAAATACTTTGTTGTGTAGTTGTTGTTGTTTGGACGATTTCTTCATTTATGAAGTGTGATGGTGTCTGAATATCTTGTTGAGTGAGATTCCTAGTTCCATTAAGGTTTTCATTGTGTATGACGGTCGAATTTAAACTGTTATTTCGCGTATCAGGTAAAAATGTATTGTAGTTTAATGGTGTTGCATCAATAGTTAATGGTACTACTCTTACATAATCTCTTGTATAAGATATTGTACTTATTGCTTGACTTGCGATTGATTGTGGGATATTTATAAATGCATAATGAGACCATTCGGGGTCCCAAACGTAGTCTGACTGTTCTGTGATGGCGGTATCATCGTTTGAATTTTGAGGTCTAAAATTTTTTCTAGCCTGTGAAATTAAATCTATATTATGTGTGAAATAATCTATTATAAACCATGCCAAAATTTTTTGTAAGTCATGTTTTGTATGTTGTGAAACATCATCTTTAGTGAATTTTCTTTAATTATATGTAGGAAAGTTGAAAATAGTGTGATTTCATGTCGTACCCTTATATGTTTAGATGTCTCTGTCGGTGAGACATTTGGGATTGGGATTTCGTTTTCTAATATTGAGATATAACTATATATTATGGCAAAAACTTCATTAGTGAATATGGAGTTTGCTCTTTGTGAGTTATGATATTGTATGCTTTTTATATATTCTGAGAATACTTTTGAAAATTCTAAGTCAAGGTCGTCTGTTTGAATTACATATTTGCGGTGATTCGGGTTTGGTGAGGTGAATTCTATGGTGTAGATTCCGTACTGTTGTGTCAAATTACATATATCTTTCAGATAGTGATCAATAATTTGTCTTTTTATTTTTACATCTGGGAACTCTGCTTTACATGGGCTAATTCCGGGTTCAAAGAAATTTAGAAGTAATTTTTTGCAAAGTATATGCTGTCCTCTATCATTGGGTGCATCTACGAGGAAGGGGAAGATATCGTCATCATCTGGACTATCTTCACTTGGAGTGTGTGTTTGGCTCATGTTTTCGTTTAATGACTGTTAATAGGTAATTATCGATGTGTCTAATTGGTTGATTCCAGTTATATAAGTGTACTGGTTTGTGTTTATATTGCTTTTTTATTCTTCTTTTTCCTCTTTTTGATGAATTTGAAGTTGTTTCTGAGTCGGAAAAATATAATTGATCGTGAATGGGGCAATTTTTATCTATAGATTCTTTTAATTTATAAAGTTCGTCTAAATTGCTGGCTTCTGATTCTGAAAATGCGTTTCTATTTTTGGAAAATCTTTTTCGTGTTATTTGTCTTTGTTTGTTTATTATTTTTCTTTTTAGTGTTTGTCGTTTTGTTCTAATATATCCAACTGTTTGTGTATGAGGTGTGATTACAAGATCGTATTTTTTGTTATCTATTTCGCAATTGTGTAAAACGATTGTTTGTTTATTTACTAGATTTTTAAATGACATAAGGTTTAGGATGACGGATGCAAAAAGTTGTTAGATGATTTCTATTTTCTTAAATTGTTAGTCCTTACGATTTTTTTGGTTAGCTTAACCTGGGTCTATTTGTTCAGGGTTGGAGAGAAAAGTATATCAATTCCGAAGAATGATTTTTTACTTTCTCGTGGCTAGTATAAGCTAAGGTGTTAACTTACTTAATCTTACTTAGGGGTAGTGATTGTGTTCAAGGGTTGGAGAATAGTAAATCGATCCACAAGGTTCAGGTATAATTAGAACGCGAGTAGTTCGTTAGATACTATTTTAAACTTACTAAGTCTAAGATTTATCCTGGGTCTTGATAAGAGGAGGGTTCAAGTGAAGGATGAATAACCGAAGTTCTTCACTGTTTATCCTAATTTGAATGGTTAGTTTTGTTGAAAAATTTATATTAGTCTTGGGTTTTTTGAAAGGGTTGGATAGTGAATCGACGTTTGAGGTCGTTAGACACTAACTAAGTGGGTGGGGGAGAACAAAATTGTTCTTTTCGATCCAAGGATAGGCCTTGATGATCAAGTTTTAAAATTTAATTAAATAGAAAATGAATTAAGATCCAAGGATAAGCCTTGATGATCTGATTTTTAAAATTAAGTGATTTTAAGTTTAAAATGGTTTAAATTTGTTTAAGGAAAAAATTTAGTGTTTTAATGATATTAGTGAGCTTATGATTGCTGTTATGTTTAGGTGATGAAGCTGGGACAACTGATGATTTTATGATTACTAACAATTTATTGTCATGCTATTAGTTTTTGTTTTGATTTTCAATAAATATTTTCCAAACATGTTTTATATAATACTGCAGAATTTAGAAAAACGATCTGAGATCTTTTTATCAATCGTTATTGTATATTTATAATTTTGTTTAGCGCCTGAGATGATTATGAGGAATGACTTCAAGATTTTATGTTTGTGAATGAAAATCTAAATTCATTGCTAATGAAATTCTAAATATAAAAGTTTGTGTTGGCTTTTGCCGTACTATCATATAACTATTTGGTAAGTTTCTACTTTGTCGTATGTCGTCTCTGGTTCGAGGTCTTCTTGCAATTCCGGGTAGTTCTGTTGTCGTTCGGAATATTGGCTCTGATCTATTGAGTCGTAGAGACATTTCGATTAAATTATCGTCGTATAACATTTTGAAAATGTTTTGTCTAAATTCTAATCTATTTTTGGTTAATTCTAAGCTATTAAGGTCTTGTTCGAGACTTATGGTCGCACCAGATGAGTTAGAACCGATGTGGTTAACTCATAGAGTAATTTCGGATAGGGTACACCGTCTGCTCGTCACGCTATCTTATTTTCGGCCGGATAGATTCGCGCAACTTCTTAGTCTAATACCGATCCTAATCTTACTCTTATACTATCTAGTCTCAGGTTGTTTAACTAGTCTCTGCTAGGCTCAATAGATCTAGGGTATACTGGTTTATTGCGACTGCTGAAGTTCTCTTGGAGAGGCAACTAATTTCTAAGTTAAATTCAAATCTCTCTGGTGCTGAAATTACAAGTAATTTCAGCACTTACAAATAAGTGGGTTGTTAGTTAGATGGATCATGATTGGTAAATATTAAATACTTTACAGTGGTAAAATATCTAATTTATCCAATCATAAAATGTAGTTTAGATCAGGTTCCAATATGACAATGTTATATAAACTTTTCAAATTTTCAGAATTTCAGAAAAAATCAAAGGGGGTACTGAAAAAGAGCCAATTTATTTTATGGTGCAATGCTGGGTTTTAAAAGGTTAGAAGTATGGAGACCAAATATGTTTTCGAAAAAATTTGCAGCGCGTACACGAAAAAGTGGCTCTTTTTCCTTTTCCCCCCACCTGCTAATTTTAATATTTGAAATTACTAATCACTTTGTCCGATTGTCATGAAAATTGACATGCAGACTAATTCGGCCATGACAAACATATTTGGTCTTCATAATTAACCTCGTAAAACCCTTCGTTAGACCATAAAATTCATGTTTGAGTGAGGTGGGGGGGGAAGGAAAAAGAGCCGAAAAAGTGTTTTGTACCAGCGAATTAAGTCAATTAGAAATCAAAAATCATTTGAAATGTTAGCTTTTTTACAAGCACCGTCATCTCAGTTTTCAGAGATAAATTTATATGTGAGAGGGAGTAGAAAAGAGCAAAAATGTGCTGTTTTTACCTCTGGAGCACAAGCTTGTGCGGCTACGAGTTGATTCTGAATTACACTTCTAAGTTCGTCGTAAACTTCAAACCAGAGTTTTACTGCACCTTTGTAGGTCGCATTTGCTTGGCCCGCGCTGAAAAAAAAACATTTCATCTTCAGCTGATTTGTTTAGCGTCTATATCAAGTACCAGGCAAAAAATTGGGCGTTTTGGCTCTTTTTCAGTTCCATCCTTTAGTTTTTATGGAATATCAATAAACCAAAGTTTACTTTAAATGATTTTTCATGTTATCAACTGCATCAAAACGTGTGTCAGCTTGAACAGGTAAACAAGTAGTTTTTACATTTTTTATATGCAAAATTTAGTAAGAACAACTTTTGAACACCTGTTTTTGTAATTTTAAGAGGGGTTTGGGAAACTGGAAAAGAGCCGGCGTTTCATTACAGTTTTCTTCCACCAAATAAAAAAATCAATCTTACGGCGTAGCAAAGGAATTTACAAAGGTCAAAATCTCTGCTTTCGATTGGCGTACATATGCGATTTTTTCTACATCGACGGTGTTGAGTAACGGCTGATGTTACCCTGCAAAATTAGGCTGTAAACAACTTGTACTAATACTGCCTCTTGAAAAACATCTGCGCTGTGTCGTATTGAGTAATTTAGTTCATTTCCAAAGCTGTCAATCAATTGTTCACTCTTGGTGCTAGACTAATTGATTAGCAGGTGTTTGTCCTTGGATCTGTCTGTCACCCTTGGATATTGTTTCTAACCACTCTTGATGCTAACTTTGCAAGATTAAGTTACTGTATATTTATCTCGGAATTAACAATTGCTCGACGATCGTTTTATCTTCTCGACATGGCGCAGTCAGCAGGATTAGGTGGGGGAAAGAATCCACTGGGCATCACGGGATTTTGGCCAGCAAAATGCACGGAACCGCCAATGATGTGGGAATTCTGGATCAACAGATTCCAATGGGGAATGGTCGCCAAACACTCGCTAAATCCAATGAATTTTTATTTCGCCGCGAATCTCACAGTGGACAAAAACACCTGAGGAAGTGTACCGGATCGCTCTCTCGTACGAAAGGGGCAGCAAGTATGCATCCTCATACGTTGCCACGGGACCAGCGGGGACCCCTGGATCATCATCATCAGGAGGAATCCAAATAAAATCGGAACCAGTTGGAATAATCCGGGGAGGTTACCGGAACAACCGTTCAAGGGGCCGGGGCTCTTACCAAGGCCGATGATCGTATCGAGGAAGGAATCCCCTAAATAACAACAAATGTTATAATTGCGATCAGCAAAATTTCACCAGGGAACATTTGGACAGATGCCCAGCAAAAGGGGTTACATGCAATTTTTGCCATAAAATAGGCCACTTCGAAAGAACCTGCAGGGGCAAACGTGGAAACCAACGAGGACAGGGAGCCGTAGGAATGATACGGGAGAATGTGGACGATCATCAACTAGAAAATTCTGCGGACGAAGAAGCATCACAACACGCAAGTTCCATTGGATGGGTCACTAAGAATCCAGTGGTGCACTCGTGGGACTCCAGCAGTTCTGACGGGGACTATATGGTCATGACCATAAAACGGAGAGGAGTGACAGAATTGAAAATTGCTGGGGCACAATTGCCGATAAAAGTCAATGGGAAACCTACTCGCGTGTGGATCGATAGCGGATCCCCAATCTCAATTTTTACAATCGGGGAATTACGGAAAACATTGGGAACATCAGGAGTAAAACTGGACAATCTGACGGAGGAGGATAATGCTTTTCGGGATTATGGAAACAATTCCCTACAGATGATTGGAACAATGGCAGTAACAATCCAATCCAACGGTTGGAAGATCCAGGCAAGGATAAAAGTGATCGGGGGGAACCGACCATCAATAATTGGAAGGGATCTGATGCCCCAACTAGGACTCCAGTTGGTGCAACAACCACCGGGGGACCAAATCATGTCCATTGGAGAAGGCAGTCACGACGCACTGGAACCAGAGGAACCAGAGGGGGAGTTGGATTCGTGGCAAACATACTTCAGTAAGCAGTTTTCAAATCTTTTTAGCAGGGTAGGGAAAATAAGAAACTACAAAGTAGCAGCTGAATTTTTTGAAAACCTCACCCCAGTACAACAGAAAGGGCGTCGAGTCCCGATTTCGTTGCAAGAAAAAGTGGATGCCGAAATTGACAAATTATTGAAACAGGGTCATATCGAAAAATTATCTGAATGCTCGGACAAGTATTTTGTGTCCCCAATAGTAATAACCGTAAAGAAAGACGGATCGGTAAAATTGGCACTAGAGTCGAGGGAACTAAATAAACAAGTGCATAAGAATAAATACCAGATGCCGAATATCGAGGAACTAATGGACACGGTTGGGCAAACGATTAGCGAAAAAAAACAGGGAGACGTATATTTCACAACAATGGATTTAACATACGCTTATGGCCAATTGCCACTAAATGCGGAGACGAGCGTCCAGTGCAATTTTTCGCTAATTGGAGGTCGTTCGACGGGTACATACCGGTTCAAAACCAGATTCTATGGCCTCACTACAATGCCCGCGGAATTCCAACGCGCAATGGATTGTATACTCGCCGAATACCCGCAAGCGCACGCGTTTATCGATGATATTTTGGTCGTAACCAAGGGAACGGCAATAGACCACATAGCAACGGTGGAGAAAATTTTAAAGAAACTGGATCGGGAAAATATGTCTTTAAAATTGACAAAATGTAAATTCGCCCAACGAGAATGCGAATGGCTAGGACATAAAACTAACTCCGACTGGAATTACTCCATTGGTTAGAAAAACATAACCAATAGAAGCGCTGACGCCGCCACAGACTTTGTCGCAATTAAAATCGTTTATGGGGTCGATACATAGCTTGCATAAGTATCTACCGGCATTGGCCGAATCATCGGCACCGCTGCGGCCCCTATTAAGCAAAAATAACGAATACAATTGGACACCTGAATGTCAGAACGCGTTCGAAAATCTGAAGATACAAGTTTCAAACATTGTTGAATTACGGCACTTTGATACCCACAAGGACATTCACATAGTGTGCGATGCAAGCCATAATGGGCTCGGCGCGGTGTTGGAACAGTTGGGACCAGAAGGATGGCGCTCAATTTCGTTCGCGTCGCGATACCTTAACGAGGCGGAAAAGAAATACTCAACAAACGAATTGGAAATGTTGGCAGTTGTGTGGGGGGCTGAATACTTTAGAAATTACATACTGGGCCGAAGTTTTTTGATCGTTACAGATCATAAAGCCCTGATATCCCTTTTGAACGGTAATAACAAGAAAAATAAGACGATGTTTAGTCGTTTAACTCGCTGGTTAGATCGACTAATTCCCTTTGATTTTCAAATTGAGCATAAACCGGGGGCTAAAATTGGCTTGGCGGACTATTTATCGCGGCATCCAAGTAAAGAAGCAACGCCAATTAGTACGTATGATAATATGTTCACGGTGGCAAAGATCAACCTAATTCGCACCGCGCTTGGTTTTAATACATCCAGGGGACCTAATACATCCAAGGGACAAAGTTGTACAGCGAATAGGAAGCTTTCTATAAATAGACTGGAAGTTTCGTCATATAACGATTCGGTAGAGGGCGGCAAAACATGTAAGCGGAAATCAACCAATCAGATGCAACCACGTGGTTTAAGCCGACGGCTAAGCGATATGCGCACTGGATTAGTTGGGGCTATTATTCATTCAGAACACAGTTGTTCAAAATTATCCAAATCCAATCTTCAAAATCAGAATATTCTTACATCCAGCCCTCAAAATTTTAAACCGAACTACAACATGGACCAAAACATGCGCAAATGGCAGAAATTTCTCAAACAGCATCCAAGCCTAAATAATAGTAGCGACGAAATTGAAGAATTGCCCCCAAATGTATCACTAGAAGCCATTACCAAAGAGACAAGATCGATACGCACAAATACAACTCTCTCGTTACCCTCGGAATTCAAAGGAGAAACAGTACCACCAGTGGACCCAAACCTTGTATGTATGTCAATTACCCCGCGAAATTGTAAGATCATTGATAAAACTACTGCATTACCTGACCTGTTTAACTTAAAATTCATAGAATCAAATTATGTATCGGACCCCCAACTGAGCGCTATTCGCGATCTCATTGTTACACAAGACCCGGAAATCCATGAAAAAGTTACTCGAATGAGCCGCTATCACGCTCAATTCGTCAATGATTTCTCAGTGAGGGAAAATGTAGTTTGGATGGACGATAAATTAGCAATCCCAATTAACCTCCAGTCAGCAATCAATAACAGAATACACGCGTACCATCACGGAAAGTCAAATATGTTCGATGCCGCAAAGGACATCTGGTATCCCTACATCTACCGCTCAATAGCCTCCATTGCCGAGGGGTGCCCTGAATGTACTGCAGCCGGTAAGAACTTAAAGACGTTAATAGGTAAAAATCAACTGGGATCTGTACCAGAACCAAAAGAACCGAATGAATCTGTCCAATTAGATTTTTGGGGTCCCATCAATTACTTAAATGAATCCTCTAAATATGTGCTCGTAGCGGTCGACCGGTTCTCTCGTTGGTCATCGGCAATGATCTGTGGAAATAATCGCTCGGACAAAATATTGAAATTCTTGAAGAGTTATATATCAAACCACGGGGTGCCACGGAAAATCCATATCGATCAGGGAACTAATTTCATGTCAAATGCGGTCAAAGCTTTTTGTAATGGGGAAGGCATTGAAATCATTAAATCACCTGTAAACGACCATCGGGCAACCGGGTGTGTCGAGCGTACTATTGGAAGTCTTAAGAATTCAATCCTTACTTTCGCTCACGAAAAAAATCCTGAACCCTTGGAGAAAATGGTCGAACGGGCCCTTGGTGCTCTCAGATTCTCAAAAAACTCAACACTTAGAATTTCGCCTTTTGAAGCTCATCATGGTAGAGAAGCAAACACCGTTTTACGGAATCTTACTAAAAAACCATCGCTGCAGAATCTGGATTGGTCACGGGTAATAAAAACGAAAAATGCTTGTTTAGATAACGCCGATCCTAGTGTGCAAGATATGCCCCATCCAGCCGACACAAACTGGGGTGTACGATCAGATCTCGACTATGACATTAAAAACAGAACCCATGCACGACGCCTTACTGAGGATCAAGCTGGAAATCAAGATGACGAACCGTCGATACGGAAAAGTTCAAATCCCGCAGGACAACCGGGACCATCCGGATCGTTGTTTCAGCGCACTGGAAACAAAAACTTAAAAAGGTATAGACCAGTTCATTCTAATATTAGATCAGAAAGTGCACATACACTGACGTTAGATAATGGAGTTGTGCTTAGGAAATCGGGAGTGGCCACGAAACCCATACCAAAGAAGAAATCAAGAACCGCAGCCAAATCCGTACTACCGGTACCAGTGATCGAAGCGAAAAAACGGGCTACTCAAACAACACTACCACCGCCAACTCCGCGCGAAGTGAAGGAACGATGGACCAAGCGGACTGCGGAAAAGAAACGGGAGAGGACCGGGCGCCGATTCGAAGAAAATTACTCTGAATCGGAGGATAGCGAGGATCTACCGATTATCTCGGTAAAACGTACTCAACAGCAAGCAACGACCACTCCTGAAGCACAAGTAGAACGCTCAGCAACAGCAATACCAGAGGCCGAAGCTGAAACCGACCAGGACACCATTCCGGCACTAGGCGGCGAGTTGGATGCTCCAAATCCAGGGGTGCAAGTAACGGAGAATCCAGGGGTGCAAGACCCAACAAACCCAATAACCACCGGAAAGAAAAAGGGAGCCTCATCCAGGAAAGCTAGGCTGGTCTCTTACAGTAGCCAGGGGGACAGCCAAGACGAGACATCATCCACAACGTCTAGAAGAAGTGGGCGGAAAAGAACGGCGGTCACCAAAATGGGGGGCGTAATGATTGTTTTTATCAATCAGAACAAGGAAGGAAAAAATTGATCGTCGAATCCTAGAAACTTCAAACTTTGTTAAACTGTTCTAACCCAGGGAGAGGGTGAGTCACTACTGGCTTAAAACTCAATCGCTATCACTATCAGTGATCCTTTAGTTATTAACAAAAAGTCGTCATTTTAAAGTCTGAGTTGTATACTGTAACATGAAGCTAGTAATTCTTTTCAACTATCTGCAATCAATCAACCACCTATTTTTCTAACCATCTATTTCAGTCATTAAAGTAAACCTGCGAAATTATTTCTACTTAACTAAAGTTTTCATTATCGAAGGAGAAGTGTCGTATTGAGTAATTTAGTTCATTTCCAAAGCTGTCAATCAATTGTTCACTCTTGGTGCTAGACTAATTGATTAGCAGGTGTTTGTCCTTGGATCTGTCTGTCACCCTTGGATATTGTTTCTAACCACTCTTGATGCTAACTTTGCAAGATTAAGTTACTGTATATTTATCTCGGAATTAACAATTGCTCGACGATCGTTTTATCTTCTCGACAGCTGGTTGACCAAATTAGAACGAGAGCTGGTTGAACAAATTTGGAGGCTGTTACCCCAACTATTACTGCATTCTACTCCATCGTACTCACCCATTCAGCAATCCCTCCATTTCTCGCACAGTTCTGAGTTGGCCCTGGGCTTGATTAGTGTTTTCTCGGAAGAAACGCAGAGCATCCAGAAAAGTCTTCAGCTGCCTCCGGAACAGAAAGTATCTCTTTTCCAGATCACCCAACTGCTCTGCGAATTTCGACGACATCCAAAAAAGTAACCGTAGTCTTATGTTACAAAAACTGTAAAATATAGTATATTGTTTGAATTGTACAATGGTCAAGTAATCGAGATAGATTATAATAGTCAATCAGTTTTGCGACTTAAGCCGGATCTGTTTTCAAATCTCATGTATCCAATTACGTTTTGTACATATATTGTACTGCACGTGCATATTTGATACGATTGTTTTTTGAAGAACGCCGATTTTTGTGACTTGGTTTGTTTGTGAAAAAGCTTTATTTGATTAATGAATGATATGATATTACGCACGCAGCATGAAAAATACCAGTCATTTACGTGTGATTTCCATCTTTCTCGCCGTATAAAATTTTTCTCGCTCTAGTCAATTTTAATCTTCTTGAAAAATCCGATACTCGTCCTTCATTTTTCGACCAACCCGACTAATTTAATTATATCCAACTTTATGGACTCTCGACCACAATCGTAAATGCCACGACTGTGTTTTAGTAGAAGACAAAACATTTTGTTCAAGTGCGACCAGGAAAAACAGTTCAACCAAGAGAGGTTTCTCAAAAAAAGTATTTCGACTGCGTTGAAATATATTTGATCAAGATAGTTTGCTTTTGACTGTGTTTGATTGATGAAAAATGGCAATTTAGAGAGTGAGGGTAGCTTTTCTACCGTTTCCCCACCACGTGTCATTATCTCTGTCATAATTTTTGATTACTTAATCCTTTTTTTAATATTATCAAGTGGCTGCAATACGCAATTACAAAAACGTTTTGTCCTCATAAGCAACTTTGTAAATTCAATTTTTACTCGGTAAAACTGATGCGTTTATCGTAAAAAAAGGCAGGAAAACGGTAGATCAAAGCAGAGGTGACAGACCATTTGTCCTCGGGGTGTTTTTTTCTCCAGACAAAAAGTACTGTTGCCTTGAACACTAATCTAACAAGATATCGTTACCCCTGAGCCTTTTTTCGTGAAGTAATGGGAGTTTAAGGATTGCCATTCCAGTCAATTTGTGACAATTAGCGCGCAATTTATTTCGCTCTATTAACGCGTAAGCGGAGATATAATCCATCTTACAAATTGTTGCAATTTGGTTGAAGCGGACCATTTGCCATAAATGCTTTGTTACTAGGAGCGAAGTCTATCACTTTGTACTTTATATGGCGTGTGGGGTGTTCTCAATTTTGCAGACATTAATACAACTTTTGAAGCAGTCCTTCTGATCGCCGTTAGGAACAATGAATCTTAATTAGCTAAACAAGCACCAAAAATAAAAGTTTGATTGCATTTAATTTGATTTTTCTTGGCAAGCAGTGGTTTTTTCATGTAATAATAGAATATCAAGAGTAGCTATCATAAATGATTATCAAAATCTTTGTGTTATTCAAGGTTACATCAATTTTGTAACCAATTCGTTTTATCGACTTTAAACGTCAGTCTATCATTTAGGATTTCGTCCTGATATGAGCAGTCTTATTTCACTTCAAAAACTAACGAGCGCGTCAATTTAAAACAAGACTACTCGTATCAAGACAAAGCCCTGGATGTTCCGACTGCATTTTAAGGTTTATGAAGCAGTGATAACATTAAAAAAAATAAATGAAATAAAACAAAATAAAAAATTTTATTTTCTAAAATTTGAAAATTTTTATGAAAATCATCCCCCTAAGGGCGATGAAAAGTACAAAAGGATAAAATTCGCTCCTTGTAGCAAATCAATAATGGCAAATAAGCTTCTATCAACCAGTTTTGAACGTCCCAAATTGACCAAAATGGCAATCTTTAAACCCTCGTAGTTTTAGGAACATTTGGTCACAGGTAAAAAATTTTTTGTCACAGGTAAAAAAAACCCACCCCGAGCACGAATATTTTGTTACTTTCGTATCGAAAGTCGGAATAATAATCAAGTTTTAAATTGAACGAGTTCTTTCTTTAATTCGATAATGGGTTAATACATTGTTAGATGGAGAAGTAAGGAAGGCTGTTAAACTTTTTTCTGTTGAAAAGGAAACTGAGCAAGCAAAATGTGTCTACAGAATAGCTAATAAATTAACCGAGCAGACTAAGCTTCTCTGTTGTGATAAACGTTTTTAAATATGGCTCTGGTTTGAGAGTCTTGTCAGTGTAAGAAAATATTTCAAAAAAAAGGCTAAGCATTTCCCGCTTTTAGGTTCTTTCGATCAATGGGTTGCGATATAGATTTTAAAAAAGGAAAATTTTGTTCACTACAAAATTTACTGTAGGATTTCAATTCAAAGTTTTTGACGATTGGTAGAGACTTTTATAAAGAGTACGTCTCGAGTTGTCTTGCAACTAAGCAATAAACTACTTTAAAAGCTTGAATATTATGTCTCAGCATTGATTGTAACACATCGTCGAAAGATAAATTTCGAACACATTTTCAAATAAAGCCCAACGCAAAAATGAGAACGTTGACCGCAGACCAATCAAAGTCATCTCAAGGGTTGAACTTTGGGAAACCACAAACCAGAAACGTGCTTAGCTTTAATATAAATGATATAATTAATTTTAGCACTTTTCAATTACAATCCCCTTCCCCAGCACATTACATCCTTCCATATTCAAACAAGGCTGCTCGTATCAGTTTAGAATGCCCTGAAGGTTCCGAATGTCCTTAAACTAGTCTCTGATAAGTTTTTTGGCTAATGAGTTATAGACAAACTAAGACTTTCGAGCTGAATAATTACAATCGTAAAAAATTGTGCTACGATGGATTGAAGAAAACGTAACGAAGTATCGGGAATCGAAGACGCCAACGGCAGAGTCGATTTACGCGATAGATTACAACAGGAGACTTGAGTTGTTTGAGACTGCATGCAAGGTATTCGCCATACCAATGGAAGTCAGACACGTATGGAGCCGCTAAAGGTTCTTTCCGTGGTTTCGAGCGACGTTGACGTCCTGGTTATACATGATAACGAAGGATCATATGAGGAAATATCAGAAGGAATATCGACAGTTCCAGGCCGAGAAAGGACCGGAGGCTTTCAAGAGACCTCTGCTGACCCATCGAAATGCGATCACGACGGGGTGGAAAAAAGTTGGGAGAGTGTCCGTGACAACACCAAGGCGAGAGAGTCGATACTAGAGGAAGACTTGGCGAAGAACGTGAGCCTGAGTCTGCCCAATTCCTTCTGTTTGAGCCGAGAGTCGAGGGTGAAGAGTTTGCCCAATCAAGCGAAGAGATTGCAGGAGAAAAGGGAATGGATGCGGTCCTATGAACAGCTGAAAGCCTGGAAAGAGATCGTGATTAGCTCCGATGACGAAGAATCACTGTTGAAGCAGATCACGGTGTCAAATGCATCTGGGTCTGGTATCTCGAAGGCGAAGAACGCGAGGTGAGCAGGTGGCTCAGTGGGGAATTCTAGAGTCTTGAGTCTTGAGAGGGAAGGAAAGGGGCTTGGTGGTGAACTTGGATGAAATCTAGGTTCACGAAAAAGAAATTTTAACAAATGAGATATTGTTATTAATATATTATATCTATTATATAAATCAAAATGCTGCAAGAAAATTTCCTGATTGAATAGGACAAAAGAAATTTTAAAGTACTAGCTTAAAAAGCGAAAATTCACAGGTGCAGGTGTGTGCAGATTTTGATTGCTGTTTAGCGATAGTGTGAAAATTTTACATGGTTGTGAATTTTGGGGTGTAGATAAACTTAAGTCTGCTGCAAACTTCTGTAAATGACCACTGGCACTGTATCTTGAGTAACACTCGGGTTTCTGGGGATTCACTGACATACGGCAGAACGCGATGAGGACATCGATCTTGAGTCCGGGGAGTATGTGCCAGTCGGTCATATCTGGAAGTTTGACCTTGAGGAGCACGAAAATACGTGGTTTTGGAATGAAGTTTTATTTTTCAAAAATTCGAATGGAGCCTTGTCATGCTAAGTTTTTTCGCGACAACTGAAAACATCAAATAAAAGATCAGAACAACCGAATTACAACTGCGGGAAAGTTGTCAAATATACACAGTGGGAAATTGTTATTCGCAATTTCCATCGTAGAAAACTAGAGTAGAGCTGTCCTATCTGATATAGGAGACCAAACAAATACGAGAGCAGAGCAAGAATCAACTGGACCAGTGTGAACCTTCAACGGAAAGGCAGACAAGTGAAGTCTCCCAATGGTCCAGATCCAAAACTACTTTCTTGAATTAAAACTTATTTTCCTTGATTGGAACTCATCGTTAGAAAACTTCTTGAGTTATATTCGATTATATTTATGCTAGAGTCATTAATTAGTTTAATTACTCTGTTTCTCAAGTGTGCTGCTATGTAAGTACCTAATTTAATTTTCTCGAGTGCATTTTATAATAAGTATGTTGAGATAAGGCGAGTTTTAGGTTGATCCATCTGATATGGATCAAAGTTCCACAGTCCAATAAAAAGTAACTTGACGGATTGTTCCGACCCTGTTTTTAACGGCGTTCGTGTATTTTGGGTATTCTGAGACCTAAGTATGGGGACGTTC